>NW_019102844.1:33078-328166 GCF_001856785.1 Myzus persicae | reverse complement strand
TTTTATTCTCATGCAAACTAAAAAATAGTCGCCTCACACGGTGGACCCTTGCTTTGCAAGAATTCGATTTGAAAATTTATTATTGTGCTGGGAAAGACAACCCCATAGATACCCTCTCACGTCATCCACTTGGTAGAGATGAGCAACCTCCGAGAGATACCCCAGTTATACTACACTATACCTTACCTCCACCAATTCCCCCGGATATTGCGACCCTCTTCAAAAACATTTCGTATGAACAACAGAAAGACCCAAAACTAGTCAAGATAATTTCATTATTAAAAGCCAATCCAGTACCAGTGTGGCACAATTATTATATTATCAAAAATGAGACGTTATTCATTCAAAAGTACAAAGGCGAACCTCAGTGGTCTATATACTTACCTAGCCATTTAGTACAACAGGTTGTAACATTTTTCCATGACTATTATGCCCACATTGGCCCACTCAAGACTGCTCAAGCGTTGAGGAATATTTGTTATTTCCCATCTTTCAATAAAACTGTTCGGATGATCGTGCAAGCGTGTGACATATGTCAAAAATGCAAACCGAAAACCACCCAAATAGCCGGTCCGATGCAGTCCATACTCTCCACCAAACCCCTTGAGAAGTTACTCGTCGATTTTTATGGTCCCCTCCCTGTAGGCGTATTCCAATTCTCTTATATTTTTGTGGTAGTCGACAATTTCACACGCTTTATTAAACTGTACCCCTTAAGGCGCGCCAACGCGAAAATCTGTATAAAGAAGTTAACTACCGACTATTTCCCTAATTTTGGTGTTCCGAAAAATATTACGTCCGACCATGGTCGCCAGTTTATCAGTAAGCACTGGCAAACTTCTCTGAGGAAATATAATATCAACGTATCCCACACCAGTGTCTACCACCCTCAGTCGAACCCGGCCGAGCGGGTAATGAGAGAGTTAGGTAGAATGTTCCGCACCTACTGTCACCAACAACACTCTATGTGGCCTAAATATGTGCCGTATATCGAATGGACCCTTAACAACGTGCGACATGAGTCGACCCATCAAACTCCCTCGGAACTATTTCTGAATAAATCTAAATATAATCCCCTCGTTCAATGCATACAGTTCCCTTACAACGACCCCCCCTTAGATTACAATAGAAAATTAATATTAGCCCAAGACATTCAATTATCCAAAGCCGAAGCCAGAAAGAAAGCCCAAGCAGCACGTTTAAACCCCACATTATTCAAAGTAGGCGATATGGTCCTGGTTCGCACTCATAAGTTGAGCAACTTGGTAGAAAAAAAGATTTCTAAATTCTTCCTGTTATATGATGGCCCTTTCAAAATTACAAATATTAAAACTACTAATGCTTATGAGTTAGCCCACCCTGATGATGGTACCCCCAAAGGCACTCACAATGTTATTCATTTAAAACCCTACATACCACCTACACAGTAAACTTATCAGGAGTGTCTATAATTTTCTCGTTCAATATTATCTCAATATCATAGTTTAAAATAGTCTTACAGTTCCTAGGGAATTTCAAATTAATAATTATCGTCTAAATAAAAATAAAAAAATCTATCAAACTCTATTTTCAAAATTTTAAATGTTTTATACTATTCTATTATAACAGTACCTTCAGAGTGACCTATATTCACCCGGGACTCCAGGCCTAATGGGGGGTTGTGCATTAGTACATCCTCTACCACGCAGATCTTATTATGTATAGGATGGCGCGTCAACGCAACAGTGTTAGAACATTGTTGTGCGAACAACTATAGTAGGCCCGGGTCATTTAATTCGTAACTTTCCGCGTTCTCCCCCCTTTTCCCCTTCTATACCTTGCCTTTTTTCTTTCTCTCATGATCTTCTTTCGAATTCGTTGTCCCCCCAGCTCGGTAGGGCCCCCGTCGTACAGGGAGTACTGATACTACTCTCTGTCCGGCAAAGAGTCTGAGACACTCTTCTCTCTAAAAAAACCGGTGTTGTAGTGACATCCTGAGCCAGGGAGGATCCGACTTGGCCGATCAAGTGCGGCAACCTAGTGTTGGTCCTGGCGGTTCATGCTCTACCCACCCCCGGGGCGGTTGGTGTAAAAACTGGCTTCCCTGGGAGTGATTGTGTAGGGGTGACCGGGTCGCACTCGGCGGTTCATAGTCGGGTATATCTATGATCTGGAGGGACGACTCCCCCTGGGAGTAAAGGGGCCAACAGACTACGCTCTTGACCGCCCTTTCACTACAACATGCAGGAACTTTCTTGTTAGCCCCCCCCTTAATAATTGTTAGGTCCCACCATGGTTTAACCATGTGTGTAAAATTGCCATGTCCAGAGTTAATCACACAATGTAAGGTCTCCGATACCTTGCCTGAACACAATAGTTTTATTTTTATTTTTTTTGTCTTGCCCCTTCTACACTAAGTCCCCATAGTGTAGTCGTACCTATTTCTGTCGTGACCCCAGTAAAGGCATAGACAGATCTAGAGTCCCTATGTCCCCTATTCCCCTGTTAGGAACTAGGTTTTATTTAGTATTGGTCCCATCATTGTCCCTGGACTAGTCAGGTCATTATTATCGGTAGGTTTTTTATTACATAAATGTGTTGCTTTTTGAATTATTATTATATTGCGCTAGATCAAATTATTATCATCTCAATGTTAGTGCCAAAACTATTTAATTGTTCCTTGATTTATTTCTTATTTATTATTGCAGAGCAATTTATGATATTATTATTGTTACTTTGAGTGAGTGGTGTAGAGTCCCAGTGGTATACGTTGGTGTAGTGATTTCTTATGTTAACAATCTATGGTCCACAAAAAACGCAGTGTCTTCTATTTTACAACAAGTGATTTGCAGTTCTTAACCCTAAGTCTCAACTTTAATAACTTGTTGGGGGGGTTCTGTAACGTCACAGATTTTTCGTGAACAATTATTATTACTATTGCGATTATAAATTGCTATTATTATTATTGTCAAAACCATATTATTATCGTCATAATTGTTGCGCGCTTGATTAACAATAATCTACAAAGTTATGTCTCCGCATACTGCTTTCCCCCCCCCCCTCTCTACACAAAGGTTCAGTTGCAACACAACAGCTGCCGGTCGGATTGCCCCGTCGTTCGAGGAAGACGTGCCACTAGCGGTACCGACAGTGCAACCTGTACCCACATAATTGTCAATACCCCTAGTCATGCAGGACTGACCTGCCCCACTTACACAAGACGACGTCCACAACCAGCGGCTGGACACCAACGACCATCGGCTCTTTTCATTTTTTCCCAACGGTCGTGAGCCGACACAACGTCTGTCAATCGCAGCTCCCGACTCGACTACGTCCGGCTCTCGTCAATATTATTATAATTTTTTCCAAGACCGGCTGTACCAATAACATGATGGGCTAAGTATACTCCACGGGCCTAATGGTGGTCAGAGCTCCGGCCAAGTATCGTTTTCGGCTGCACGATGGGTGATGCCCAACCGCGTGTGTGTTGGCGGCTACTCAGCCCACCCATCCTGCTGTCAAAAAGGCCACAACTCAACACGACATCTCGAGTGTAACGTATCAAAATAATATCCCCCCCCCCCAGGTCCTTTTCATCTACGGCTGTTACAGTATATTTCTTTAGATTATTATTTATCATTTTTCACTACATATGCAATATCAGGCGGTAACCCAACGGTGGCCATATTATTATTATTATTATTATTATTATTATTATTATCACCACAGGTGATGGCGGGCCTCGTGGGCCGACCTGATATTATAATGCACTAATCGTGTGTGCCAAATTATTCTTTACCCCTTTATTATTATGTTCCTATAACTGCCATGTGCCAAAACAATTATTATTTATTATATCGAAATTATTCAGCCATTGTAATATTGTGTGCGGGAGCCACTTCTCATTATTATTGTCATGTTTATTGCTTAAGACAAATTATTATTATTATTACCATAAATTCAGTTTTTATTATTTACTTATTAAATGGCGTTTCATTACCCCATACGGTGTTAAAACCTACGAGTTCCGCCGCAACGATCTTAGGCTTGTCGCGCGGCGCGGCTCGTAGGTCACAACTTGAGTGTTCCCCTCAAGTTGTGGGTGGTGTGCGGAGCCCTGAGAAAGCTCCGTACTCTCACAATATGCATTATCCTGAACATCGGTTTATTATTGAAATAGTTTATTGGTGGTGCACAGGGGTATTAAAAAAGGATAAAGTAATCGCATAAAATGCACGTAAAAAAAATCGTGAATCATATATTACGTACCTCTTTTTGTATTTTGAAATAAAAACTTACGAGGGATCTCGTATTAAATTTTCAAGCTTTTTGACCTGACCAGCGAAAATTGTTTATCGGCATCTAAAGAAAAACAAACTAAAAGAGGAAACAATTTAAAATACCTATTATTAATTGACTCAAAAAAAGTGATTGCATTTAATTGTAATATTACCTATGCGCTTGTATTAAAATTAATTTTATGTACAAAATTATATCATGTGTAATAAATACAAACATTTGGTAAAAATTTCAAGTTTAAAGTCCTTATTATATTTTGTCAAATATTGATTTTTCTTACAAATTCCCAGTTTTCTTTTCTTTTTTTCTTTTTCTCGGTTATTAAGAAAAGCAGGTACTGAGAATTTCTCATTCTTTTGACTCGACCGAATAACTAACTAGATCCATTTTGCCTTCCTCAAAATTGAAAATATTTGAGAATTTATACTGGATGTCTCCCTCCGCCCCAATTATACATCGTAGTAAAATATACATTATAAGTTCCCTTTAGAATCTAAAATGTGACAATATACAAAGTTCGGTTAAAAACTGAAAGATTGGTGCGATTTTTGTAAACGGATAGGTGAACAGATATGAATTATTGTGTAAAACCATATGTGGCGCACGGGTACACCATATGTGTCATGTGATGCATCTTCAACATTTTTTTGGTCCGATTGTTTGGCCTCTGCGTTCCACGACGATGTGAGATTTACTTCTCAGTCGAAAAAATGCATTATCGAGTTTAATTTAAAAGTAGATAAAATGGATCTGAACTAATTGTTTTATTAAATGTATTAATACACTTTGCACAATTACGAATTATATTATTACAGCCACCTGTGTATAATAAACAGCCTACTCGTGTAGTCGTGTATCAACGTTTCATGCAATTAACGATTTTTGTCGTTCAAAATGTTTTTGGTCGATTGTAAAATAAATAGACCACTTTATTTTGTGTGCCGCATCTGCGATTAAATATTGTGCACGACTATTATTAATACAAATACTAGACAGCTGACTTGGACGTGTTACTGAAGCTGACAAAATGGATTTTTCTCTTTTCATAAGGAGATGAAGAAAGTCGAGTACAATAGTACATGAATGCCGTTAAAAAATAATACAGAAGAAAATTTTTCCGACGCAACCTACTCAGAAAAAAAAACTTATATCAATATTCGTTTAAAAACTAGGTAAAAATGTAAAATATTCTGTACTGACAAGATTTGAATTATACAAATTACATTACAATATTACGGCGGTCAGGGGTGGATCTAGAAATGTTTAACCATGAAAGGGGGGGGGGAGGCGTAAAATGGTTTTTCTGCAACAAAAAGTATGTTGGCCACTGGCTCATATCCATTTTACAAAGCATTATAGACTATAATTTATAGTACAATAGTCGAGGTCTATCAGTTATCCTTATTCCTTAGTATGCAAAGAAGAATAACTAAGGAAGTTTTCGATCAAATTTCGATTACAATACGTCAACATTTTTAGAAAAATTATCTGAATCACATTTTACTTTAAAACATATAGGTGGTCATTTGAAAAACAAAAGTTGGTATCGCCACAGGATAATCCTTAAATGTTGTGAAATTTTTAAGTACACCAAAATATCGTATTTAACTACACTTAAAAATTCCAAAAATCAGAATTTGAATACATGCATAATTTTAAAATAAAAATGGGTTGAGCATGCTTAAAAAATCACTCTGTATAAAAGAAAACATTTGATCCAATTTGTCATATAAATATTATAGGTACGTAATACAAACCTATTTTGAGAGATTTGGGGGGGGGGAAATACACCCCCTTTGGTCCCCACCTTAGATCCTCGCCTGACGGTGGTGTATATATTTTTTACTTGAAACATGTTATACCATTTTGTTTTATAATTAAGTAAGGACAAGAAAAAATAATTACAACGTACACAGGAATTCCTATGCAGGTATGTCAAACACGTGGCCACCGGCTCATTTTTTATGCTCGCGGATGGCAACTATAATGAACAGTTAATTGAAAAAAAAAATTACACAGTTTTCATTCAGTGTATCAACTATGTTGGTGATAGGTATACAGTTTCATCATGACGTGTTACTTTTCTGTCTTATCTTCTGATAAACTGTAATTAAACAAGTGTTGTAATGTATAGTATTCGTAACTTGTAAGTAATTAATACAGTTAAAAATGCGTTTAAATTGTTTTTTTTTTTTTTTGATAAATTTGTAAGAGCTGGTTAATAGGCTAACGAACGGCTAATCTAAACACATAGTAAACTATTCAATATATTTAACTCAGCTATTACTTTAAGTTATGACCTATAATAGTATATTAATTACCTTTTATCTCTGTTTAGTATAATTATATGATATTTGTATGTATGGTGTTGGAATTAAAGTATATTTTTTAAACTTTTTTGGAAATATTTTTTTGTTATTAATTTTATGTCATTGATAAAAACATTGTTGAAAGTTAATAAGATTTTTACGATTTTTCAATTAGATTTTTACGTGTCAAGTTTACAAGCATTTGAGATAAGTACCTACCTCCAAAAAATGGGTATTAAATGAGAAACCGACAACGTTTTTCTGTTTTATACTTAAAAAAAAAATGAGGAATTGTTATCGGCCATGATTCATTCGCGTGTAATAAATGTGACCAAAGATGATGTCATAATTAAATAACATAATATGTATATTGTATATAGGGATGAGTGGTATAAGCTTAAGTCAGATATTTACTGCTTATTTAAGATATTAACATTTGCATAAGATTTAAAACGATAATTCTTTAGACATATTTTTACACAGATACATATTAATATATTAATATATTATACAGATAAAAGTAAGTTCATGATGCAATAATGGATTATACACAGCCAAATTTTTTTTTTTTAATGAAATTTTGCTATTTACAATTTGTTTCAACAGTTGAGTTAAATCTATAGAATTAGTAATTTAGTCAATATGTACAAATATTAATTTATGGATTAACTAGTATCTCTATGTAAAAAGTGATAGATTTAAGTATGCACACTCACCATTTTGAAAAAAAATTTTTACACACAATTTTATTTTTTTTTTTACTCTTTTGAATAACAACAATTTTTAGTTCATATTCCTACGTGAATGTTTGTTGTCATTCAAAAATGTAAAAACTAAAAAATTATAATGATTACAAATAATTGTAAGAATATTTTTTTTTTCAAAATGCTGAGTGTGTATACTTAAATCTATCACTTTTTACTTAGAGTTACTAGGTAATAAATAAATTAATATTTGTACACATTGACCAAATTACTAATTTTATAGATTTTACTTTTAGCTCTGCATAATCCATTGTTGCATCATGAACTTAATTTTATCTGTCTACTATGTATCTGTATAATAATATGCTTAAAGCTTAAAGGATTATAGTTTTGAATTATTTACACATTTTAATATCTTAAGTAATTAGTAAATAGCTGACTTAAGCTTGACATACCATTCATCCCTATATTATACAATGTTATTTAACTATGACATCACCTTTGGTCACATTTATTACTCGTGAACTGTGAATGAATCATACCGTTTTAAATTCCATATTTTTGGTACCATAAAATAGAAAAACGAAGTTGGTTTCTCATCAATCACCAGGTAATTGAAATAAAAAATAATATGGTCTCAAATATTTTGACCGTAATATAAGGTATGGTTCATAGTTCTAATGTACATAATATCTATAGCTCGTAAAGTATTCGAATACTTGTTATTATTCGAATGCTATTTTAAATACTTTTTGAAAAATTATTCGAATGCGTATTCTGAATCATTTTTTTGAATAATTTGTATTCATTAAAAACATACTTTTTTTTTAACTCGAAAAATAGTGTATATGTATTTATACGAAACACATTATTCTATTAACAATTGGACACATTATAAGTTATAAACATTTGTTTTTCTCTTTCAATAAAACATGATTGATCCACATTAATTTCCAACCATTCCAAAACGTGTTTTAATATCGGGGAAAAAACTATATTCTTAAAGTAGTATTAGTATTCGAATACTTTACTTTAATTTTTATTTACACGAATACGTATAAAATTATTTACGAAAATTAAAAACACGCTCAGTAAAAAAACTGGACTTTTGTACTATATGGTGAGCCCATATGACTAAACATTATATTAGAAACCGAGTTGAGTAATTGGTTTTACAATTAAATTTTTTATTTGTATTTCGTAAAATACTTTTGAGGCTGTACAAGCGTTTCAATTTGTTCGTTTAGCAATGTCGATGGATTTTATATTGAACAATTAGAATATTGGTACTAAGTACTTCGATTTTCATTTTCATCATGTTTCCAGAAAATCGCTAAAAATAAAACAATATCTCAGATTCACTTAAAACATAAAATCTTTTAGTGCAATAATTTATCATCACTTACAGATTAATAATACTAATACAATGGTAATTTAGGTATGTTGTTCACTTACCTGCATTTTTTTTTTTTTTTATCAAATAGATAAGGTATAAAAAGATTAAATATTTCATCACGATATGTAGTAAAAATGAACACTTAGTGAGCAATGGATATAATGTTATGATGTGTTTAAAGTTTGAATCAATTCTTTTGTTTACTGTCAATATTATTATTTAATAATAGCCTTATGCAGTAGTACAATATTATCACAAAATAATCAATATTAAATGTATTATTTATATAATAACTATACATTTTTATCTAAAAATAAATCTATTTTTTCATAATATTTAACTGTAAAACACTTAAGTGTGATTTGTAATGATCTATCTCATTCATTTATATTATTGGAACATTGTTCTTCGTTCAAATCAAAATGAGACGGCAAAGCTATTAGTCTTACAGCAATGCATTTTGTTGCTTTTAAGATACCGTAGATAAATTCATTGTAAAATGTCATGTTCGAAATCACTTTTTCGGGGTAAATGACTCTACAACGCACGAATGTAACTAAACTTGTGTAACAAAAAAATGTCATTGGAAGATGATGACAAAATTACAAAACACAATAAATCGTGTAATTTGTGGAGGAGTAATTAGATACGACGTTATTTTGTAATTATTTCATGTAAGTATTGGCGTATTATAGCGATATTTAAAATTCGTTTTTCTATTAAATTTATGTTATTGTGGTTTAAATAAGTTATGTACTTAACCACGTGTAATTAATGTGAGTTTTTGATTTACGATGCAGGTATAGGATGCCTCTAGCTGTCTTCCAAATAAATGTTGTTCCCGGAGAAAACACAATAGACGATCGGAATCGTTTATTATAGTAATATGTTCACAATAGGACAGCTGAAGCAATAAAAAGGGATGATTGTTAACTTTTAGGGAGTGAGATTGATATGAACTTTGACGGATATTGATTGGCAGTAAGTTGGTTATTGTTAGTGGAATAATGTAATAAGCTAATAAATATTTCATTTGCGATAATGCGATAAGTCACATTCATTTTACATCGTCAAGTCAAACTCTCGAAAGACGCCATTTTGTTTTATCGCCATCATATTATTATTGTTTATCATGTAACTCATTATTTATAACGAATTGAGTTGTGTAAAAAAAATCATAGGATCACCTGTACAAGGTTTGCCTAAAAAGTTATTTTAACGCAATTCAAATTTCCCTCGAATCCGGGATACCCAGGTAGTTTGCATTCTTTTAGAAAATTGTTATAATTATGCCTAGGTATGTCGTACAAATGAAAAATAATTGAAACTAGGTCGTTGTATTATTATTGATTTAATATCAATGAATAATAATGAGTAGTAACTAGTAATAGTTATAAATTTGTAATGTTTTATTTCGTTTTAAAGTACTCATACAGAATACAACTTTTTAGAAATGCGTATACGTTTTGTTGTTTTGAAAACCAGTAGTTATTGTCTTACGATAAATTACTACTGAATTCACAAGCGTATTTCATTTTGAAATTAACCGAGAAAAACTTTTAAAATATATAAATAATTTCTTCAGAGCATTTCGGCCTCGTCACATTTACTTCTGTAAAAAACACCCACGGGCTAAAGTAATTATCGTAAAGTGTAAACAATTTATTCGAGTAAACTATTGACTTAAAACATTAAACATGTTTTTGTATGACGTATGACTATTGATAATACGTCTTATAACTAACCATTTATGAAGGCTCGCCGAAGTAAAGTCTAAAATATGTAAAACTTATATTATAATTTCAATTGTAGGTGGATACTTGAGAAAATCGAGAACAGATTTATCGTAACCATCTTTTATTTTCTGAGAATGAAAATTTATTTCTGTGTGCAAATGCTTATCACAATTTATGAATATTAATCAGTTCGCAACCGTTCTAATTTACAAGTGTATATTGTTGTCGGCACTCTTATTGTTGAGCTTTTCGCTCTGACACGTATACTACCCACGCAGTATCTTCTAAAAATAAAGGAAAAATATTGAAACATTTTTAGGTGGGTACATTTTTGTAATTTGAATGAGCCATAGGGCAAACACGAATTGTTGTTATATTTATATTTAATAGACTTAAACATTTTAAACAATCAACTACGTAATAGTTATCGACACGTTTTTTTTAAAAAAAAGAATTATTATATATAATATTATGTAAAATATTTGATTTGACTTCGTGGCTGATTATATTAGTATGCCTTTGATCTTTCGTATTTTAGTAATACGATTAAATATAAGATTGCCATTTGATAATTATTATTTTTGACTTTTTACATTTATTTATTTGACTTCAAATAAAAAATAAACTAAATTTAAATAAATTGAATCATTTATTCTAATTGTTGCATATTCAGCATTTATATAATATAAGAAACGTAGTGTTTAACTATTAATAATAATAAGTATCATATTACGATCGGTGGGGATTGTCCATCGGTCAGTAGCCAGCACATAATTTCATTATACGACATTTTGATTTATATGTTTGACAATAAAAGACTATAATTTACGTTTGCGTTATTATTCACATTAATGATACACAACACTAATGATACATTTAAAAACTGAATTTTTTTCACACTTTAATAATGCGGTATATCATTATCTTCGATTATTATTTTTAAAATTTTTTTCGGGTAGGTACTAAGTATAGGTATAAGTACAAAACAAAAATATACGTAGTGGTTTGTAAAGTGTCATGTCGACTAATATTATTTTTTGAATTACAGCAAAATAACTTAAATAGTTCTTAGTAGTATATTATAATTTTGTCGAATTTTGAAACTGAAATTTTTATCAACAAATATGCTCATAATATCTATTGTTAAGAACAGATTTATGTCACAACAGCTAAAGGTCCCCACACACTGCTGCGGTGGCGGTAAAATGAGTCCGGACACAATTCACCACCACCGCGGCGGCACCGCCAAGACAAAAGAATTTCACCACCACCGCTGCAGTGTGTGGAGACCTTAATAGTGAATTTTGTAATTCATTTTCAAGCCTAAGATTTTAAAATTTAAAATTTAAAATTACAAAATGATTTTTTAATTTTGGTAATTTTGACATATTTGAACTCAAACGTTTATAACATGCATATGTATTTCCATTATTTGTAAATTTCTTTTTAAACCAGTAAAGTTGAATCTTGTATTATGTTTTGTCTGTGACTAAACATTGTAATTATCCAATACTTAAAATTTGAAACGCCTATAAATAGCTTAATATTAGTCTAAATGTTTTGAGTTTGAATTTTTGTATAGATCATTTGATCATTTATGTAATAATAATTCGTTTCGAATTTCTTCAAACAAATTTTTTTTAAAATAATAAAAAACAACCGTTAGTTGTTAAAATTTGATGTTCGACTAAAGAAGTATATTATGCCTTAGCAGTAAATTGTTTTTAAATTCCAGTAAAACGTTTGAGGAATTAAATTTGTGTGCTTTTTTACAAGACTTAAAATTTTATCATACATCAATCGAAATAAAATAAAAAAACTTTAAGTCAACAATATCAATGCCAATACCTACGTAGTCCGAAAACTGCCGAAATATTTTGAAACTTATGATATGTCTATTATTAATTATTAATACAAATATTTTATGAAAATTTCAAATTCCCAATGAAATGTGCTAATAAATTAAAACATAAAACAAAATGTCGTCACAATCTTAAGCATTCCAGTTTTTCTAGTTATTTTAGCATTTAGGTTTTAAAATATATTTTTTTTTATTGATTGTGGAGTGGTTAGATAATGTTATTTACTACAGTTAATGTTATCAATGCCATTATGCTCGTGGAATATCATTCAAAAAATAAGGAAACTTGTCTATTCTTAAGTAATTAATATAAAGGTGTTTTAAAGGAGCACTAGTCGAAAATTAATTGGTTGGTCGGGTGTACGTAAATTAGTCAGCCGTTGACAATTTTAGCTCTCCCCTGAATTTAGGTCTAGTGGTGCCTGTGCTTGCGACACAGAAAAACTTCGGAAAAAAGTTTTGCATTTTGAAATTGAATACAATATAATAACAATATGTGTTGTCATTTGAATTTCAAAAAAATCGTTTGCACGCTATAGTTCCACCGACAAGCGAAATATAAAGGTTTGAATAAAAACACTGGGACAATAAAATGTTATAGAACTGTACGTCGTGCAGCTGAAGTTTTCCAAACAAGCGGTTAAAGAGAATCGCCACGAGGTATACCTATATATATTGTCACGATATTGTTAAGTTATTTCCATCACGATTTCGGTTTAAATTGCTGCAGCCATTCTGCGACTAGACTTCGGACGGTATTGTGGTAATGCGAACGTGTTTCAGCGCACTAATATTGTATTTTAATAATCAGTCGAAAAGGCTGGCATTGTAGTGTACATATTATTATTATTATTTATAATCATAAAAAAAATTAGGGTGAGCTCTGAGATTCAGTTCCGATCGATCTGAACGGAGATGCCGACGAACAGTCGCGTAGGACCTGTAATCCGCACACCCATGGTCGGCTGTAGCCCATTTGCGCCCCGAGAGTTATAACGGACATTGGAGCCCGAAATAAAAAACTTAACAACCTGATTCGTAGCCCAGATGCGCCCATTTCGCATGGAACGTTGGTTGCCGTCAGTTATCTTTAAGATCGTTTAAAAAAGTAAAATCGTACGTAATATCAAAATTAATAATCATTAAAAGTAATCGTTTTAAAAATAACGATAAATACTACGCAGCTAGCATACATCATATCACGGTACCTAAGTACTATCCATATTGCGTTAAATTATAAATTTCAAATAGTTAAATTTTTACGTAAAATCGAAATACTCGTAATTAATAAATACAATTACAATACTACACATATATATATATATATCTGGATTTTTAACACACACTAGTCAATAATAAGAATGTCAATGATACAAAATATAAGTAAGATTGAATTTTCTCCAGTTTCTGGATCATGTCTTTAATTTCGGTTAACTTCGTTTTTGAATCATTGGTTCTTACACAATATGCACTGCAGGGGTTTCTTACACAAAGCCAACTTATATCTCCAGAAACAGCGTTTCTACTCAAGTGTGAAGTGATATTTAAAATAACGAGCGACTAAACAAAGTCGTAGATTAGCATGGGCAACGATCAAATATTATTTTAGATATTATCGTTACACGCCGATATCGGTATTCAATAAATGGCGCAAAGTTGCACGATTTTCACCCGATCTGAATCGGGCGCATATGGGCTATGATTTGGGGCGCGAATGGGATACGATAAATGGGTCCGCAAATGGGCTGCGCCGCTATATAGTCTTACCTTTAAACACGATGGATAATGATGGGCCGTGATTCGACAATCGACCGAATTAATTGATCGCTATAAACTGCAGAGGACGCCGCAGCTCTCCTCCTCTCCCGACGTCGTTATAATATACCGCAGGAAATATAAAGGCACGAAGTTCGAGACGGATAAACTATAATAGAACCGAACGCATCTCTCATTACTTTTGTAATAAAAATCTGGTCGATACACGTAAAAAAATGTAATACGACGCACGCGCAGGTATGCTGTTATTTTACCAGGGATTGAAAAAAAAAATATTTCTATTTTCGATTTTAATTTCACTCTTCGATAATACCTATTTGTTTTTTTTTCTGATTTTAATCCTGAATGTGGTATATTGAATTTATAATTTGTACATTGTTGCATAGTATACATCGATTTAATTGTTCGATGGTTTTTAATTGGACCTTTAACATGATTTTTCTTTTTTTTTTCGATTTAATTGTTGATTTTTACTCTTACCTAAGATTATAATTTTGATTTCTAACTATGAGAAACCTGTCGTTCGCGTATTCCATATTATGCGTCATTCTGAACGCACCTAGGAAAAATAAATGTTAGAAAGTTAACTTACCTACAGATGAACAATATTATTTTATTATTGATTAATGATTATTATCGTTTACTGTTGAACTTAAAATTAAATTTTTTTTTTTTATTAATTTTAAAATAAATTTGTGTTTACAAATTATAATAAAACTATTATTATTTTGGTATAGATTATTGATTTAATTTTTTTTTAATCTCATTATAAATTATGAATACCATTTAAACAATTCGATTTTGATTTCTTATACGATTTTTAACGACTTTTATCGATATTTAAAATCCGTTTCAAGCCCTACCTTTAACAAATTAAAATTATCGAAAATACGAGAATTTATTTTCACATGGAACAAAATTTCAAAATTTTCAACTGCAATGATAGCCAGTTTGTAAGTATAGTTTTGGGTGTACCACTAAGATAGCATCATACAGAAGTACAGAATCATTAAATATTAGACCAGGCCCACTACTCGTAAAGCAGAACTATTTCACTAGTGGTTTTCTAAAGGTTAAAAAATATTGACGTTTCTGAGAACATGGATAACCGTGGTGACTTGAAACCGATCCGTTGTCAAATATATTATTTACGTTAAAAGCTTTTTCTAACACTGTCATCAAAGTTTGACGGGCCTTTAATGAAACTTTTAGAAATAAAATAAACATTGTTCCACGAAGATGATAAATTTTATTTTTCAAGTGACGATAATTCTGTTATTTTATTTATCTGCTGTTAGGAAGTGCCTATTGTCTGTTAAGTGTTAGTGAGCATTACAGAGCAGGAGAAGAAGATAAATGCTGCGTACGTGTATAATAATATTTTCATCTTCGCATACAACCGAGACTTGGTTTTATATGAAAACACATTTTTTTTACTGTGATTAAATAATTTAATTTGGACAAGTGGTAAATTCGTTTCAAATGATTTTCAATAAAATCTGGTAGATTCAATAGGTAATGCATATTTTTACATAATATTTCGCCATAAAAGCATATTTTTACCAATATTTTTTCTCAATAATTCAATTTTTTCAGACGAGGTACATATTTAAAAAAAATCGTATTCGTCAACTTACTGATAAATAAACCGATATACAGTGGATTCCGCTTGATGTGGCCACCGGTTAATATGGGCATCCGCTTATTGTGGTCAAACATGTCTGGTCCTAATACAAATGTATACTGACGATGTTAAATAAAACCGCTTAATATGGACGCTCGATTCGGTTTATGTGGGCAGTTTTATTTTATCATAGGGTTAGAATATACACATATGTATCTAAAAAGGACTAATTTAATTTAGTTTCGTCGTATCTATGAGATTTTTTTCACTCTCGGCAACTAGGCCATTGGGTAAGATACATTTTTTTTTTTACAAATAAGTGTGACATAATAATATAAAAGGTTTAATAATTACAAATGTCTAGACTAAATAAGACTATTTGAGTTTAAATTTTAAAGTTGTGTCGTTCAGATGGTTAAATGAGTTTGTTCAATTCTGTCACCTGGAGGAACACGAATATGTAAGGTGATGGCAGGACTGGTCCAAGTATGTCGTATAAGTCACCGGATAAATGTTCCGGTTCCTTGCATCGAGGTATGCAAAACATTCAGTGAGGATGTGTTTTGTTGTGAGTTGGACCCCGCACGTCATACTTGAGGGGGGTTCATCCCGGGACATTTGGTAACCATGAGTTATTCTGGTGTGACATATTCTTAGTCTGTTGATGATGAATATCTATGAGATTGTATTTATCCAAAGTATACCTTCTACATCCAAAGATTAATTTTATTTAGTACATTATAATATGTATTTAGTTTTATTTGTATACCTAGTAATTATTCAACATTTTTTCAATTACACATAATATGATAATACAAATAAAAACTTTTTTTACTAATTTCGGTTTTTATGGGCAACCGCTTAATGTGGGCAAACAGGGCTGGTCCTAACGTGCCCACATTAAGCGGAATCTACTGTATAACAATAAATAAACGTATCCTTGTAAGGCGCATTATTAAACTATTAATTTATGTAATTAACGTGTTATGATAGGCCCCGGTGGCCTATTTAAATGAGGAGCTTCGTCTTTGAGCAATTGAACACTGTTTGGTGCTTTTCAGAATATTTTTTTAACACTAGAAATAAGTTGGTCGACATTACATAACTTGTCCCTTTTATCTTCTGCTACTCTGTGGAGTCCATGAATCGTACACATAATATGAATCATTTTTTAATAAAATTATTTCAGTGAAGGTATTATCAGCTTTTCTCATATAGTGAGCGGCGGCGGATGTGAACAATAAAACTTCCTCGTATTGAATACCAATGATTCCAATAGACGTGTCAGATACTCTGTAAATAGTCGAATAATTCGTTTTTTCTAATTTTATTGTTCTGAATGTACTTAATACTGTTTTCCCTGTAAATTTGCCTCAAGTAGATATACCAACAATTACATTAGCAACAAATCTATATCAATATCGGTAGTTTCGTCAATACTGACCTTAACTTTTTTTACCAAACAGTTCGGGTTTAATTTTACTCATTGTTTCGTCAAAAATGTCATCTATGTATCCAAGTCTCAAGTTTGTTTCCGAAGCACCATTTTTTTACGGTATCAACTTTCGAAAATGTACGAAAGCTTTGATTTAAAACTTTATTCAGTTGTATATAAGCCGATAACAGCACAAAATACGAGTGTTTCACTAAATGAGGATTTTTTAGTAGAGTTGGTATAACCAATTGTTGGTTTTTTTTTTACTTTGGATTTCTGCAGGTTTAAAGGCCTTCATATGTTTTTTTTGGTTTTTAAATGTTATGTGACATTACATTTTTTTCGTGGTTAATATTAATATCACTAAATGTACATAGTAAAACACTTTCGTCAGTTGCAAATATATTTTCACCAAATTCACGAACAATATTTCTAAGACGACCTGAAACAGATTGTTTTTCTTTAGCCGTTGTAAAATAAACTGTGAACGAACACAAATATAAAAAATTGAGATTGTGAAGTCACGAAACGAACTAGAGTGGATACAATACGAAGAATCGGAAACGATCGAAATATGTTACTGAATAAAAGTCTGTTTTCAAAATAAACATAAAATAACGATATCGGAATTTCTAGAAACTATAAAAATAAAAATATACTAGTGCTGTATTTTCAAAAATTATAGTGGTTTATCTATAGGGGATTATTAAGTTTCGCGCCTACACTCTCGCTACGTCGAGGGTCGCCTATTCGGAGCATGTCGCTTAAACTCGTATAGTTAGAAAATATTATTTAATAATACTGTAATTACTTGTTATTATGAAGCAAAAATGTTTTAAAGGTTACTGAAGGTACTGAATAAAACTCGATAAAGCAAAATAGCATTTAAACTTTGAAACATGCAAAAATATGCAAAATAAAATTTCGTATTTAACATCTTGGTTAGTTACCTAAAACAAATTTATAACTCACATATACATCTTTAGAGTCCCTTCAAAAGAAATATGCAAATATTTGAAATTATGAGCCCTGGTTATTATCATCGTACACAGGCACATATTTAGCTGTACTGTATTAAATGTAATTTTAAACTAACCAGAAACGTGTGGTTCTAAGGAATATATATAAAAAACGTTCTTTATAATATATTATGTCAGAGTTGCATTTTTTTTTTTAAATGTAATTTACAATCACAATTTTCTTTTATAATTTAATTATTGATTTTCACTAAATAAAAATAACATAATTAAATTTACTTTATCAGAGCTCAATTGATTTTCACCATTTTTTTTTGATACTGAAATCAAAAATTCAACGACACAGAATATTTAATTTAATTTTAAATTGTTAACACAGACGTTACTATTCTCGTACGTACTGGATTTCTCGGTAAATATAATTTTATAACATAATACAATTTTTTTGAATAGCTCATTATTGTTACTTTAATTAAAATATTTGGGAAATACATTTTTCATCAGGTGCAATACATACGTTATGCATATAAAATACTTAATAGTATAGCGGATTTTTGATTAGGGCATTTAGTGTAGGTGTTATTAACATACTACCTATTATTTATGACTTATGAGTGCTTATTTAACTTTGAATAAATAAATAAATAAATATCTTACTTTTATAATTTATAGTTATAATATAATTGAGTCCACACTTGAAATCCAACATGAATAGTAATAAAAACAAAATAAAAATAAACCATGATATAATTGTAACGGGTACATACCAATATGTTAAAAGTTGCAGGCTCGTAGTTTAACTTCCAAACCATACAGGGTGCTGATGTAGGCATCTGATTTCATAGTTTTCTTGCTAATATTATAAAAACTGCCGATAAAGATATAGCTTGACACCAGTTACTATTAAAAAGATATTCTTTACATAAAGTTAGCATGCCAAATTTGAGTGATTTAGCCTCAGTGAACAAAATCGACGAATAAATACTACGACTAATGAAATACACTCAGAAGCCATTAAGTAGAATAATAATTGGTTTCATTTCTAGGAGTTTTTCATGATGCGTTGAAAGATGAAAACCACAATAATATACTAAAGCTTCAAGTCAAAAATGAGTAATTTTTTTCCATATTAATATTATTTATTTCAATTATAGAATCTATAACCGAGGAAATTGATTTTTTTTTGATATTAGTTCATTTAAGATTAATTTTGTAAATATTAGCATTAACTTAGTATGATTAAAATTAAAATTTTAATGAATTTGTAATAAACATATTGTAACTTGTGCGTGTATAATATTACAGTGAAACCCGAATATAACGGACAGTCACGACTCACGAGACCATAAATATAGTGCCTGTCATAGACAGGTACATTGGAATACCTATCATTTTCTCAAGACATAATTATACTGTCTGTTCGAGAGAGGTGTCCGCTTAGACCCACGTTCAATCAAACTGTTTGGTTTTATGTCCAACCGAAATATAAAATATATTTTTTGTTCGAAACGTATGGTACAAATTTTTTTGGGGAGTTCGGATTGATTAGGTATTGAATTTTGAACATTTTATTTGAGTTAGGTTCTGTTTGACTTTTTGGACTTCAAATATTTCGACCAGCTACAAATAAAACGCAATTTGCGCATTTCTCACCACTTTCAAAATCATACAATCACTATTCATTAAAAATATAATTAAATTACTAGTGTGCACTCTGGAGAATCAGAAAATATAGATATTGGCCATGTAGTAATAATTTATTATTTGTATATTAAATCAAATGTATTGTAACGTTGCCATCAACTAGTCTGTAGAAGGAGTAAACAAGACGTCAAGGAAAACCTGGATTAAAATGTTTATTTGTACATTTTAATAAATTAAAATAAATACGAATTTCCAGTGGCGCTTCTCAGTTTTGTTTCAGCAAAATAGGTTTTGACGGCGTTATGTATAGGCAATATAGGTTCATTACTGCGCCGAAGGTATTTTTCAAATGTTTAGTATCAAGAATATCAAGGGAACTTTTTTACTCTCAATTAGTGAAATAATAATATAATATTATTTTGTTTTGTTCTAAGCACATTCATAATCCTTACGTCAATTTGCATTACCTCTAGTGTAATATTATTGTTATCTGATGTAATATACTGTTTGCTAAATTTCAATAATTATAATCGCTCAGGTTTCGTACGATATCGTTCACAAAATGTTCAACTTGTTGCTACTACACATCAATAGGTATTAATAGAAATACCATTTATTTAAAACTATTTTGAGTATAAATAAGACTCAAGTAACCACCCTATAACATTGAATTGTCATTTATTTATAACTATTTTATAATAATTTACACAGTTTTATACCGTAAAAACGTATACAACCATATGTTTGTAATAATATTATCTGAAAACTAGCCCGTGCTGTGAAAAACAATACAGGGAATGAAATTGATTTCATAATTGATTTTAAATATCGATACAAATCGTTAAAAATCCTTCAACATATCAGAAGTAGTATAAAAATTGAATTTTTTTGTTATCACATTATTAACAAAAATTCGAAATTCGAAAAAAATGAAATCAATGATCTATAATAAAATAATAGTCATTTATTTTATTTTTATTTTATTTTATAAATTTACGCCAATCGGCTTTTTTACATAGGTATAACAAAAATAACATTGTATATATATTAAAAATATTTAATAATGTTTATGTTACTCCCCAAATATGGTGAAAGTGCCCAGTCCCTGAATTGTGTGATTTACAACTACTTTGGCATATTTCATGAAGTGGGGTAATTATAATACGAGAATATAATTTACTATGGGATAATTAGAATCAAAAATAAGAAAAAAATAACGTATAGTATTATAAATGAGTAAAAAACCAAAAACGTCGTTTTTTTCAAATACTTATTTTATAATTATTTACCTGAATAAATAATTATGAATGTAATATGAACCGTTTTACTTAAGTACATACATTTAATCACGATTATCACATGTACGACAAGAATGACAAGCAGGATTGCATTCGAAGCTATTTTTTGAACATTTGCATCTACTTTTTTTCAACCTGAATATTCAAAATAAATATAATTTTTTATTATTTCAATTATTTATAATTGATTATAAAATTAAAATTTTTCAAGCATTTTCCTTGACCTGAACCTATGGATAGAGTTTTTACTATTTCACTAACACTGCATTTCAAATTAGCCTTAAGATATAAGTATTTTTCTATTAGCCTTTTAAAATAAGTTTTTTCAAAGCATTTCGACGCATTCGATTTTCTATCACACCAGATTTTTAGTTCCAACATTTTAAGTTCCGTATTTAATATTAAAATAACCACTTTGATAGTATATTCCATTGGTCATCACATCCATAGTATTGTGAGACAAAGACATAGACACAATCGCCAACTGAAACTTTTGTTATTTCAGCAATGCATATAAGGTCATGTTAAATAATAAAAAAAATGAAATAAAACTCCATAATAAGTGCGTATACTATTTTATTTAACGAAATTTTAATAGTTATTTAACACTTTAATATTTTAGATTACTTCCAGATACGCATATTTTATCCATATTTATAATAGTATCGAAATACAATGACAAATAAACGAATCTAAATAGTTATAATTACTAGTTACTCTTGGATATTACCCTAAAAACACATATGATTGCATATTTCATGAATTGGGTAAGTTTTATTAGTAATTATATAGGTCGTGATATGGGAAAAAATAGTTCCCAACATATTATGCTCATTCCGTGAACTGTGCAAACTGCCTTCACATTTCACGGATTGATCAAAAACTTGGACATCTCTGTTGGGACGTAACCTTTTTAGTTTTTATACAAATTTATTTAACATTTCATTGAAATTTATAATTCAACAAAATAACCAGCATGTTAATAATACAGTTCATTTGTACATAGCTTTGTTTTTTTTGATCATTTCACAGCCTCGCCTCACGACGTGTAAACAGTTCTCGCAAAAGACGATCATCTGCACGTTTGTACTTTGCATGATCTTAAAAAAATCGAAATATTTAAACAGTAAAAATGTAAAACTGATATTTCGATTCGAAAAAAAAAAATCATAAAGAATTATAAAAATAATTTAATTATAAAATAAGTTATTATTTTTTTTTAAATTTAATTCAGAAAAATAAACTAATTTTAAAAATCAAACTTGAAATGAAAATCAAAAAATTTAATTTCGATTGCCAAACCCCGGTAAAATAGTTATCGACGAAGATGGACTAAAATAAGGCTGCCGAGAAAGCCGTATATTGAAGACGAGAATACATTTCATCATTAATCATTTGAAGCAATACAACCATTGTAAAATAAAAAACAATACGAATACGAAAACGAAACCGTTTTTAAAATGATAAACCATGTTACCGCACACGTTTGCCGAATCAAACAGTTGTAATTGTTTCAGCGTTAACAGTTCTTTTCGACTTCTTAAAATGATTACATTGCATATATATACATTGCAATATAGCCATATAAGTCCACGTTGAATAACAAAACAGTGTTGTTAACATAATAATATATTATTATTATTATTATTATTATTATTACTGTGTTATGCGCTCGCGTGCGAGATGACAAAACTTCGCCATTTAGCGCCGTCTTTAATTAAATCGTACAGACTACAACTACTACTATATACTACAGATGTAGCCCTACACACCGACGGTCGTCGCAAAGGCGAAATTACGTAATCACATACGAGAATCCATAATAATCTATAGTGCAGTAATACGGACAAAGAGAGTTATTATTGCGAAGGACCGACGAAAGCCCACGTCACAAACACAAAACGTGCGTATCGCGATAATAACATATTAGTGATATTACCTTCCTACCTATATTATTACGTTCGTTTTGTGTTAATGTGTTATACCGCGTTTAGGGTCGGCACGTTCGTGACTTTTTTCTCCCACTAGTCGTGCGCCATTGCAAACCGAATTATAAATTCGTTCGGTACTTATATAATATTGTATACCCACAGAATCTGCAGATGCACTCAATGTATTATACATTTCATATTTATAAAAATTGAGCCAAAAATGTAAAACAATTCGTCAATTGAGGACGGCTGCGCCGATTTGGCTCAATTTTTTTTAACCGTTCGCAATTGCCAGGAGAAGGTTTTTGCGAAAAAAAATGTCGGAAAAACGCTTTTGAAATCAAAGGCCAAGTTTAACACAAAGTGGGCTCATTGAGGGCAACCTAACCGATATGCCAAACGCACCACATACATTTTTACAGATTTACTTTACAGGCGGCGAGGACTAGGGAAAAAAATGAAAATTTGGTTATTTTGTTATTTTTATAGGCCGTCGTCGTTCACAGTACTCCATTTCTCTTTCAATCACATGCCAGTATACCACATCCCCACAAGCTCACAATAATTTTGGACTTTTAAGTTATTTTACAAAAATATTCATTCGAAATAATTTATATGGCAAGACAACGTTTACCGCTGGTAGATAGCCTACCTGATAATATACTGCTCGCATTATCACAATCAAGTCTCTTTAGTAGAGATGACATTTTTAACGGTCCACAAAGTGCACGGAATCAGCTAGTATTATATAGTATGTATATATTCAGTGATTGACATAGAACGATAAACGCACATTATGTAAAACTTCAAAACGCATATTATTATTATGATGAAATTCTCGTCTCAGAAACTCCTTTTTTTTCAAGTTGGTGTTCTAAATGCAAGCGGTCTGTTTCTAAAATGTTAAACATTTTTTAATACGTTAGTTGAAAACATTGCTTACTGGACTTACTTCGTACTGTTTACCCACATGTTTAATACATTTAACTCATTAGGATCAACCACTGCAGACTAGTTAGTGTTAGGTTAGGTAAGACATTGTGACAAAAATGTTATTATTTCACAAATCAAATTACAAATCATAAAAATATAAATACGATAAACATTAGCTAAAGTGTACTAAGTATATACAACAGACTAAATTTATTGATTAACAATTATATTTCTATAGCTGACGATATTGGGCTTTGACTGAGACATACATGTCTCAGTCTTAAAAAAAATTGTATTTTTGAAGCTCTTTTTTGTACAGATAATTAATAAGGCAATGCAATTAGATGTCTATATACATAGTCTTTGATAATAATTCAAGTATTTGAGATTAGAAGACAAAAAGAAAATTAATACATAACACTAATAAAGCGCTGAATATTATATCAAATCGTTTTTTGTTAAATTAACAGACATACGATTCGTATAAGCGTAAAAGATATTGATAAAAAGTAAAAATCCATATGAATTACATACCACGTGAGTAAGCTTATGTAATAAAATAATTGAATTACCTATAGATAAACAATAATCTTATATTTATATAAAGTGTACACGCACAGTTTCAGAGGCACCAAAAATGTAAAAACGATTTGACATTAAGATTTGAATCACCAAATGTTACAACTTAAAGATGTTGATTTACCATTATTAAACAATTTGCAAATATTTCGTCGATGTAGGTAAAAATATTAATATAACTAATAATTACTCAATATAATTTAAACGACATATTATTATACAAGTTAATGATATTTTTCAGCTAAGTTAAGTTAAATTCAAATCTAAATAAAATTAACAATTAAAAGTTAATTCAAAATTTTCCATCAATTCTACTAAGTTAGAAGTTAACCAAAAGTCAATTTAAAAAAAAATATCTGTTTTCATATAGGTAGGTAGAATTAAAATGATACCTACAATTTTTTGTGTAATTACGGCAAAAATCTATTTGTATTTTATGTGTAATATACAATTTTAACTTATAACATATGTACCAGAAATATAATTTTAGACAAATTAAATCAATTATAATTATTTATGTTTAATTAGTACTCATATGATATGTTTACATATTAGGTACATAATATTTTTAGTTATTTGTTCACAGTAGAATTATTAAATAAATAAAATTAATTTTACTAGAGCTGAGTACTGCCAAGCAGTTTGTGGTGGACATTTCATTTCAAGGGGAATGATGACGTTATCATTTTCTGGACTACACAATTCTAAATCACTTATTAATCTCTTTGATATACAAAGTAGTAAGTATATGGTTAGTACAATATATTATTTAATAAAAACTATAGCATTTATACGATTTTAGAATATAACGTATGTCTAATTGATATATAAAAATCATATATTTTTAAATTATTTAAACAGAAAAGTCAAAGTAGATTGTCAACAAACAAATTGGTTAATACAATAAAATTGTATACATATATGAATTCTTATTCAGATAAATATACGAAATAGAAATAGTACATATTCAAATAAATTGTTGAAAAGAAATGTCGAATTAATAATAAATTGTATTAAAATAAACTCAGCATTATCAAAAACAGTCTAGTCCGCTACAATCACCAACTAACGACGACGGGCAAAATAAAGTGCAAAATATAATATTCCGTGTTCGTAATTTCATAATAATTATTATAGGTATTTATAATATTTTATATGAAAATATGAAATTATAATAAGTGAAATTGAAATCAACTTAATTTGTTTGAATGCAAAATTGACTCAGTTAAGTAAAAGTCAACTTTTTGCACTCTTTAAATTGATAATTAAGCTAATTATAATAAAAAAAATTAACTTAACTTTAATTTAGTAACGCGTTAATGCCCAGCCTCGCTTATATACATCGATGCTTAAATACAACCACAACAAAATATATAATAAATAATAAATTCTGTTTTCAGATACACATAAATTAACGTAGATTACGGAATGTTGATTTTCTTCTTTGGTTCGAAATACAACAAGACTTCGTCTAGAGTTTTCCCCTTAGTTTCGGGCATAATAAATATGGCAAACAACACGTTTAATATACAGAAGAAAGCTAATATCGACCAAACGATTTCCACTCCTAAATCTAAGATTAGCGATGGATATATTTTGCAAATCACAAACCATAAAACATATCCACATGTTTGTACAACTCCATTCATAACACCTGAAAGAAATACGATTATAATATGTACAAAAAAACAAATATCTTATGTTAATCTTAGGCATAGTAGGTCATGTAGAAAGGAATAATATGTAGAATGTACATTCAATAAAATACAGTATTCCTTTTATTCTGTAACAATATAGTTACATGGTCTATGTTTGTATAAGTCATATAATTACAGTTTGGTGGGTATTAAAATAATATTATGTAATTTATTGAAACTAAAAGCGTATGCAATAGTTGGCAAGAGCATTGAAGTGTTTTGAATTAGATACATTTTATGTCTCTATATATATATTAAAAACATAGGTTAATCGGATTAAGCTGTGCGTCAGAAGAAGGAGTTCGTGGCCACGGTAGAGATGAATTTGGGCAAGAAGGATTAACTTGAACTGGCTAGAGAGACGCCCGTTTTCAGGATTGTTAGTGCCGTTCTCCTGTGTATTACATATTATTATATCATTATTACACATAGTTAGTTATACGTAGTTGTTGCGTTGTTAGTACAATACACGATGTGCCTAAGAGGGCAGGAAAACGGGTTCACGTATTTTCTTACCTGTTGAAGATCCCAAATGAACACAAATTTAGGTGGGAAAAGGATTGGTAAAGTAGCCACTCTACGGTACAATTAATTATTTTAACATTTTTTTAAATTAAAGATAGTGATTAAGACTTAAACAGTGAATCGAAAATAATTGGCGCAGAACGATGCCAATAAAAAAAAAACTATGACCTAGGATTTTAATATACACAGCTGAGCATTTTAAGACAAACATAATTTGAAGCTTAGTTCTGATGATACCACACACTGAATAAAATAAATTTATCCTAATAATTATTTATGTATAGTCAAAAGTATTTATCACTTCCCTAAAATCGGTGTAATGGGGATGTAGTGATCCGCATCAGCTGCTAACAACAAAACGATTTCAACTCTGTACGGCGAAGATATCTATCGAATGGAAACTTTACCCTAAAACCTGTCACTATGCCTACTTTCTCATTCTTTCACCTATCTATGATATAATGTTATATGTTCTGTATCGTAAAAATCGAATAACAATCATTAAACTGTGTAATTTAATCGTGATTATTATTACCTTTCACCGCCATCGGGAAAACCTCGCCGCACAGCATCCAAGGCATGGGCAGGATGCCCAGCAGGGCGAAGAACATGAACATTACGAACGCGACGATGAGCGTGAACTCGAACGGCGGATCCTGCACGCCTGCGAATGCCTTCATGTAGGCGACGACTACGAGCAGCGAGACGGCCATACATCCGCCGGAAACCATGACTAGCGTCCGGCGAGGGACGCGGTGCATCGCCGCGAAACTCAGGACGCCTATCACCCGGGCAAAGGCCAGGAACAGCGAAACAGCGTTGCTGTCCCACGGCATCTTGCAGTCTCGGACCACGTCCATTGAGTAGAACAGCAGCACGTATACCCCGCTGCCTTGCTGGCAGACGAAGAACGTCAGCGTGATCACCGTCGGCATCCACACGTTGCGCTGCAAGAACAGTGACCAGTACGGCGTCGCCGTGGTCTCCTTGGGCGCTTCGGGCGAGGCGTGGACGTTGGTGTCCGACGCCATGGCCAACGTCATCGACCGTTCGACCACATAAGCCGACGCGGCCACTTCGGTGGCCGAAGCGGTCGTGATGTGACCCAAGTCCAGCCACTCGTCCACCTCGTCCGCCTCGGCTGACCGGCCCTTGGCCCTGAGCCACATCGGCGGTTCTGGTACCATGAACAGCAACAAGAAATTGATCAGGCTCACCACCAGCATGATACTGGATATGGTTTGCCACCGGAAGTATATGGCCAATATGCATTCCAAAATCATTCCCAGGCCCACGGTCAAGGGGACCAGCGTTACGTACAGCGGTCGTAGGTTGGCCGGGGATAGTTCGGAAATATATAGAAACATGCACGTGCTCACACCTGTTGAGCGAAACCGTTTGAGTTAGTTGGCATTAGGTAGCCGAATTATTTATTATATTTCGACTAATTATGTTAGGAATACCTACAACTTGATACCAAAAAATGTACAGTTTCAAAAAGGTCATGACTTGCTCCTTAATAAAAATATTTATTAACGCCCTAGTGTTGATATGAAGTGCTCTAGATAATAATCTTACTCAATGTTTTTAAAACAAGCAACGAAGTGTCACGAATCCACATATTAATAAAACCGTGATAAAAGGTCATAAACTATACTCTTATATATATTAATATTGTGATATTGTAATTTTAATATTGTAAAAATATTAAGTTTCTAGACAAGATCAACTATAAATAATGAAACCATTGTTTTTGTAATCTTAAGCGTTTTCAAATAAACCATCAGTGATAAAAACCATACAATTCAACATCGCAGAACGATTAATGCATGTTTTATAATAATGGAAATATAGTATTCGTGCAGTTTTCAAATGACTTATTTTATGTTTAATAATCAGTAAACATTTTTAATAGAAATAACATATTGTTAAACTCACCAAACGGGATTCCAAGTATAATTTTTCCAATTAATAGTGCTGTGTAAGAGTCAGCAAATGCAATTATTAGCCAACCTAAAGCAAATGGTGCGCAAATAATTTGAACAGTTTTGACTCTACCGAATGCATCCGTTAGAATTCCAATTATGAATAAACCGACTGGACATATGAGTACCGTAATACTAGCTGAAATACATAGTAAACATTTTTTTATTACAAATCAATAGCATTTTAGTTAGTAAAATCATAAGACATAGAATGACGTAGGTATGTTGTACCTTTAGCCTATTTAATGTGAATTTCGATGAAATAAAAATAAGAATTTGGTCAATGATATTGTTGTATTATGAACATTTTCTTAAAATAATTAAAATAACCATATCGTACCTAAACAATATACAATTTGGATAACATACCAACTAAACTTATTCACTAGGTGTGATAAGATTTAAAAACAATAGTTAAAGTTGATATAAGAAAGTTGAGAATAATTGTAAATATCGAGAAAAATAAAATGTAATCGACCAGTACTGAGCATAAATAAACCTAATACGATAATAATTAGGTATCCATATTTTATATTTAAAATGTATTTTTTAAAGTTTATGATTAGTTATTGCATTTTAGACACGGTCATCTTATAGGCAGTGAGTGTTTAATAAATTATACAGAGATAGCTCAAACAGGCAAAACATAATAATTATCATACCTCACCTAACCAAACCTAACCATTGAAGGTGATTTTTTTGTGATAGCTATATAGTAATATAATTTTTATAATTAACATGTTTATTATTTTTTTTTTTATAAAGCTATACCAGTATACAATAATTACACCTAAACAGTTACAAGTAAATTAACAATAACAAATAACAAGCCGCCGTATGAGACAAGAGCTATAATAAACTATGAAAATAAATTTAAAAAGAGAAAAAAAATAAAAAATAAGCAAATCAGTACTTAATAAATTTAAAGAACATACTATTATAATTAGCAGAGTTGCTGTAAAATTAACAAGTTTAACAAATGGGAATTTTCAATTTTGGATGGCTAAAAAAAGAAAAATATAGATTATGCAAATTAAGATAAAAGTATAATTATTATTAGATGTAGCAAGTCACAGAGATCTTTCGGCCAACGATAATCTCATAACATATATAATGTATAGATTACCTACCTAAAATGGATATGGACAGTACTTTAGTAGATACTTAAGAGTGTTTGAGAGTTCAAAGATTGATTAGTTACACATCTTTTATATATTTTATATGTGTGATTTAATTTTTTAAATAATTAGATTTATTGTATTTTTTTTACCAGTTGTCGGGGTATCTAGTCTATAAATAATTCAAAGAGAGCAAAATTATAGCAGGTCTTGAAAATGATAATGATATCAATATTTTGTAAAAGAATCAAGGTATATTATTTAATACCTATTATAGGCAGTAGGCACTGTTATTCATTTTTGAATTATAATAAAATAACAATATCAATTTTTTCAAAAACTAAATATGTCTGTTTTTCAGATAAGAACTAGATAAAATTTTCCCCAAGAATTCACTCTTAGGATACATACATTTTTATAGCCCGAAAAAGCTACGATAAAAAAAAACTGCTACACATTTGTCATTGCACATATGAACATTACGTACATCGCTCTACTTAGAATATAAATATTCAGTTAATAAATTAAATTAAAAATACAAGACACAGATTTGTGCAAAAATTAGATATTTAAAATAGGGATGTCGGATAGTAATTAAATTTCATTTTAATAAATTTATATTGGTCTAGACTTCTAGAGTTATTTTGGCGCCTATTGATATAAGTACACGATTTAATACTGAGAGTCGAGTGGCAATAACTCGAAGTTGGAAGGAGATAAAAAAATCGCTTCAAGATTTTAGAACTCGAATTTAAGTTAACCAATTTCTCGGGGAATGAAAAAAAATCATGTCGTCAACATTTTCGAGTTATAGCGTCTCGGCTGTATTACATTTATCAGAGTCAGTTGCTAGGGGTATTAGCTAACATTATACCATATACCACAGTACTTACCTGGCTCACAACTTACAATTGCAAAGAGTGCATATATTTTGTTAATATATTCTATGCGGTATAGCAGAAACCTACTTCACGATTCCAAAACTATTGTCGATAATAAACCAATATTAAAGTACTCGAAGTACTTTAAATACTTAAAGTATTTGAATACATTTTTAAATTTAATTCTACTCAAATACCCGGCGCTACAGTGATTTAAAAATATAAAATATTTTATAAAGGTACGTAGTAGGTGCCCATTGTAATAATATTATTATGATAAACGTCCAATAATCCACATACTTATCCAAGATTCCTCTTCGACACTCAATTGTATTGTTGACGAAGATTCTCGAAGTTGTGCCACAAGTGTAGATGAAAATGTATACAAACAACCAATCATAAATTGAGTGAAGCACATCATGGTGGAACAGTATATCTAAATGTGCCACAAAATGTAAAGCAAGACGATAATAATATTATGCAATTTCAATATCATCCCGAAAACATAGACCTCAAAAGGTAGGCAGTGTTGGGAATAGATAACTAATGATTTATCTAGATAAAGATATACATTAATAAATTAACATATATGGATAAATATCCGATAATTTCTTGTTTAATGTTGTTAAAAACAAAATCACTTAATTTAAAACGTTTCAATAACAATATAGTTTATTTTTGAAATGACAGAAAGAAAAGATGTAAGGAAAAAAATGTATTCTTTCACTTCATAAATAATAATACAAAAAAGTTTACCTTTGACGAACAAAAATAATAAACTGTTGTTTTGTTAGGTTCTACGCAGTAAGTATTAAGAGGACGTCAAACCCGTATGTGTTGTCTCCGTCTTGCAAGGGTGTAACATAGCAAATTTTACTCTCCGCAGATCGACTTTGGCTCCGTTAGTTTTAAAATTAGCACGAATTTTCTTCTAATAAAATGTAAAGGTATGATTATTATTTAGACGATACCGTGATGGCCCATGGGTTTTTTTTTTATTATATTTTAATTTTGAAGAGAGTTAAAAGTGTTTTTAAACCGTCAACTATTGTTCGTACATCTTAAAATACTTTTAACTCGCTTCAAAATTAAAAAATAATAAAAAGCTCACTAGGTCGTCCAAATTATAATCTTACCTTTAAATTGTATAAAAGGTCAATTCACTCTAATTTTTAAGCTAACGAAGCTAAACGCGATCTGCCGAGAATACATTTTAACCACTTGTAAGACGGAGACAACACATGCTGGTATAACGTCCTCTCAATGATAATAATCATTAGTTTACATTTTATACACACAATTCTATGAAACGGGTATCAGCTAATGTAGACGACCATCGTCAAACGGGTAGCAGGGATGGACGTTTTGGCTTTTGCTACTATTAGTTACTCTTACTAGTGAGTAGTTCCTACACAACATTGTATTTTTTCAATTTTATATCTTTAAGCCTTTTCAATATTTAAGATGTACGATTCCAGATTTTTAATGAAATACAAACATTTATACAAATCAAATGATTCATATTGAAATACATGGTACAATAATACATTTTACCAAACGTTTGTTTCCCGTGTACTGTAGGTGTACGGTTTATAGAAAACGACGTGAATATAAATGATATCAAAACATTTTTTTGTAAGTCCATTAAAATAAATCATCTAGATATGAACTCATATAAAACTAGAATTCGATCCGGATAAAAATAAATAAAACTTAGCTGAAATTTATCCAGATAAGGTAAAAGATAAATGATTTTTATCTCGATATTTCCCAACACTTATTATAACTATAAAAATACATCAATTTATTGTTGTTTATACCCACAAGTTTTAAATGACATTTTAATTTTCGATGCTTCATATTTCTAAAAAATAAATAAAACAAAAAATTGTGAATAGTAAACAATTAATTCGTGTTATCACAACTAACATTACAGATATTCACTAATTGATTTTAGTTTATATTAAAACTAATAGATGTTAACACGTAGGAATCGACCTCACACTCAAATGTAACGAAACATAACCATACATTTGTAGTCAACAAAATAATATTTATCTGTACCTATACCAATTGAATTGGTTATCAGTAAGACCACTTCATTAGGCCCACGTGAGCATATTCTGATCACGATGACGTGTAAACATCGAAAACATTGTAATTCAGTAATTGTAATATGACCTTTAATACAGGGTGACGTACGTTTTTCTACCCCCCCCCCCCCTAATATAGGAAATTATAATTTTTTCATGCAAATATTTAGCATGTAATCAGCATAAATTTGCACGCTTTTAGATTGAGCGTAAAATCTAAAAATATCCACGGGGGCTGGAGAAATGTTTCACGTCATTCCCCCGTCCTACAAGTCGCTTTTTCGTTTTTGTGCATTTCCCCAACCCCCCGAAAAAGTGAAATAATACGATTTCCAAACTTTTTCCTGTGCCAATTTTTCTAGCACGTCATGTGCTTTCACGACCAGACCCGGAAAACTAATGACCGTAGATACTTGAAATGTTGACATAAATAATTTTTATCCAGATACATTTATCTAGATATCTGCCAACACTGTGGGTTGGTATATTATAAGTTATAACTGTACAAATGTATCATTTTGTTGTTGTTTATACCCGCAAGTTTTAAAATAACATTTTAATTTTCGATGTTTCAATTTCCAAAAAAAAAAATTAATTATTTTTTAATAATAAACAATTGACTCATGTTTTTACAACTACGTAATATTATGGGATATGTTCACGGATTGATTTTAGTCTAGATTAAGACTAATAGATGTCAACACGTAGGAATCGACCTCACACTTAAATGTAACGAAATCATAACCAAACATTTGTAGTCATTAAAATATTATTTATCTACACCTATACAAATTGAATTGGTTATCAGTAATCCCACTTGATTAGACCTACGTGAGAATATTCTGATCACGATGTGTAAATGTGTGAAAATCGAAAACATTGTAATTCAGTAATTATACAATCTTTGACACAGTGTGACGTGGGTTTCTCTAGCCCCCCCCCCACATTTAGAAAATTACATTATTTTATGCAAATATTCAGCATGCAATTTTCGTAATTTGCACGCTTTTAGACTGTGCGTCAAATCTAAAAATATCCATGGTGAAGGGGAGGGGGCAGGAGAAATGTTCCTCTAGCCCCTCTAAACATAACCGATAGAGCCTTTGCCGTTAGAGCCTTAGACACTTTTATGCTGCCAACTACACACCAAAAGCTCAACTTTAAAATAATAAAACTTAATAACTTAACTTAATAAACTTTTAAAAACATAAAAAACCACTCCAATTGACAAAAAAGACCGATTTGAAAAAAAATTAGATTTTACACTTTTTTTTCAACTTTGCTTTATTTATTGAATTAATTCAATTTTGAATTATATCATCCAATTTATTTATTTTTTATTCCATAGAATTCTTTTCTGATAGTTTCGTCAGATTTGTATTCCACAATAATAGAATTGATTATTAATTTTGTTGTATAATATGCTATACTTGAAATATATTTATCTTGTTATGTACTATTTATGGCAATATACGTGCTTGTCTGTGTTTCGATTATTGCTTTTATAAAGACAAAAATATTCGGATGGGAAATGAATCAATCATGTTTAATATGCAAATATATTATAACCATCGTTCACTTTAACCAGTAATCAACTGATCAATGAATAAGTTTTTAATTTTCAAGCATTTTAGTGCGTAGATTGTTTATGTTGATGTCGATAGGATTAGATCAAACAACAATATTTTCATATCTGAAGGTAGCTGGTAGGGAAATTTGAATACAAACGTAATTGGTACATTGACCTTAAAATACAAATTTTGTTTGTGGGTGCACCTGGGCACCATGCCCTTATGAGAATATCAGCCCATTGATACTTTCTATGATGCTCTATATCTCTTTAAGTCCAACTGCCTGCGTCGTCTTTACGTGTGTTTGCGACTGAATAAACCGGCGGGCGACGACAATTCTATGTAACCCACCCTTAGCACCACAGCATAGAGGGGTAGAGCCCCGATTTTGTCACTCGGGTGGCATGGTAGGATCACATCGTGTGGCTGAAAATGTGCCCCTTTTGTAATGATTTCTTTTCAATACACCTTGGCCAGTATCCTTGTATTTTGCAACCGCATTATTATTATTATTATCATCATATTATACTCCCGGTAACCGTGGTCCAGAGGGGCCGGTAGGAGGTATATTTCATTGATTTTGTACATTCTATGTGTATAGGTGTATTATTGGTGTATCCACTAATTAATTTTTTTACTTCTTTTGTCCGATTTTTATGCTTGTCGGCTTAGGTTAGTGAGAACTTATTTACCTCATAACGTGTTTTTGGTCTTACTATTCAGTATTAATCGTCCCACATGAGTTGTATAAATCCACTCAGCTCCGATCTGTGGTTTCGGCTCGTGATTGGCGACCTGTTCAATTTATAGCAGACCACATGACATTTCGTAGGTCTAAATACTACACTTATTGCATGCTAAATATTATTTGCGTAAAACAATTTTAATTTCTTAAATGTGGGGTTGGGGGGGTTGAGAAACGTAGTTATAGGGTGCAGAAGACTAAGAAATACCGATGAAATATAATAATAGCTTTCTCGGTTTCTCGTTAAATAATGGATAAACAATACTACATAATTAAAAGGTAACTTGATATTTAGGTCCATAAAGATCCCCAAAAAGATCAAATTGTGAGGACATTTTGATTATTTGAGAACGTTTTTTCCTAAAGAACATTTTGATCCATTTATCGAAAAAGTAATTTCATGAGTGGGTTAAATTGTCTTCAACAATTACTACCGACAAACAAAAATATTTTTCTTTTTAGAAAATAAAAAAACATTTAAAAAATACTAAAAATGGAAAACCTGAGAAATTGTATAATATAATAGTTTGTGGAGTACTTATTTTTATTAGGTACTGCAATTTTCAGTAACTCAAGATAAGTTAGTTAAAAAAAATGCCTTGTTTTCATATAGGTAAAATAAAAATAATCGGTACCTAAAATTGTTTATGTTATTAGACCAAAAAACTATAATTATTTTAAGTGTTTCAAAAGGTAACGGTACAAATTTGTTTAACATGCTTATGACTTATAAATGTGCACCAGCAATTTGTATTCCTTCAATAGTTCATATAATTTTCAAAAAAAGAATACTTTTAATGAATAAAAAAAATTCATATGCATACACATTTGAAATTGTATTCATTGTTCATTATTTTCAATTTTATAATAATAAAATAGATATAACGGGCATTGATAATATTAGTAATTTCATAATGTAGGCGAGTAATTATATTTTGTACGAATTTGAAAACATATATTACATAATAATTAGAATTGAAATTAACTTAACTTTTACGAACATAAAATTAACTCAAGTTGATTAAAAGTTAATTCAAAAGCTCCCAAAGTTAATAATTTAGTTAATAATCATCAACAAAAATTAAATTAACTTTACTTATTAACTCGTTAATGTTTGAAGTTAAACCTTGCTTAGAAGGCTAAAAGTAGCATGTGCGGAGCTCAGATAAAAGAAAATATCTAGATAACATAAAGATAATTTTATAAAAAAATACTTAGATGCAGATCAAGATAAAAATATATTTTTTTTATCTAGAGAATAAAACAAAGCCCACAAATCGTCTGATTTTGTAATTTTTGTAAAATTATATTATAAAAGCAGCCCAGAAAAATCTATCTTGACACATGTAGTTCCCTTTATTTGAGTTAAGTAAGCTCTTAAAAATTAATTGATTTTGATTTATTATCAACAAAACAATATTATGAATCAGCAAAAAAAATCGAACCATGATAAAAAACCAAAACTTGAGCCAAAAGTAACCTATAATTTTCCATGTTAGCTTTTTCAATCATATAATCTAGGCAATTGATATTTTTGATATTTTACTGAGGTTTTCAGGTAAGATATATTGAGTAAGTACTTAGTATTACCTAAGTATGATCAAAATCATATTAAATACATAAGAAATAAGAGCTATGCTCAACACGAACCGGGTTTTCGTCCTAGTTCGAGTGCGCATGGCATTGTGTTTTTTTTGCATCTATACTACATTGAATACTCGTTTAACGTTACCTTGATTTTATTTTTGATTGCATAATATGCAAACTATATACAGCAGAACCAGCAGTTTTATCATTGAAAATATTTCTTATTCCCTGTAATTGTATTGTGTGCACCCTGTATTACTATTACAGTAAAACCAAATATAACGTACCATCAAAGAAACACCAGAAGTGTCCGTTATAACAAACAAGTGTCCATTATATACATTATAGACCATTCAGTATACGAATTTTCGGACAACTTACTTATTGTTTTGACAAAATTAAAGTTGGTTAACGTTGTCCGATTTCGATTCTCAAAACAATATTTGAAATTTTGAACTCAGTGGAAATATGTTTGTAGATCGTACGAAACACGTAATTTTTATTTTAATTATGATTTGGAAAAGTTAATATTTTCAAGTTCTCAATTTAAGTTTGCAATAATATAAGATTTAATTTTTACAGAGTTCTCCATACAATATATATATTTTTATTTTTATAAACTGTTAGAGTCATCAACAACAAGGTTTTAACATACAGAATTTACATTAAATTAATTTTCACTAAATTACTTAATTACTAAATATATTTATATATGTACATTGTTTTCTTAGGTACCTAATAATTTTAGATGAGATGACGCAGTTCTGTTTCGTTGATAAAATTGATTAACGTTCGAGAATGGGTGCAAGTATCTCGCTCAAGTAAACTCGCCGATGCTGTGAAATAAAATCTAGGGCACAAAATTAATTTCATAATCAATTTTAAATATCGATACAAATCGTAAAAATTCTCCAAGATATCAGAAGTAATATCAAAATTGATTTTTTTTGTTATCAAATTATCAACCATAAATTTGTATTGAAATTAAAAAAAAATTAAATCGATGATTTATAATAAAATAATAATCATTGTAAAATATTTATGTTACTCCCCGAACGTGGGGAATGTACCCAGTCCCTGGAATGTGCAACGTATAACTAGGGTTGCCACCTCTCCGGGTTTCACCCGGAGAATCCGGGTTTACGTATAAATCTACGGGCTCCGGGTTCAGAGAATTTTTCTCCGGGTCGGAGATAAAGATAAGATAACCTACGATTTATAGTCTTAAATAGACATGTTTTTATTATTATGCCTTTTTTTTTATTAGTTTCCGGTAACAATTATTAAAATGTGCAACAAATAATGTTAAGTATGATTTTAAATTTAAATAATTTTTCTTGTTTGGGATTTTTAATTATATTTTTATAGTATAATTTGTAATTTTGAATGATAAAATATGTGATTACTGATTATATAAATATTTTTTTGTTTGCATTTCATTACTTATCATTTCACTTCAACTAAGCTATAGATTTTAGATTATACTACCACGTACTGGTGTGTATACTAGCGTCTAGCTGATGACCTTTTTTTTTGCTTATCGGCCTATCTCCGGGGCTGCTTTCTTTCAAAGGAGGCAACCCTACGTACAACTACTTTTGCCCATTTTATGGAATGGGTAAATATATAATAACATAATTATTTATTAGCAAAGTATTAATAAGAATCAAAAATATGGAAAAATAATAACATATAATATTATTAATGTGTAAAAAACTAAAAATGTTGTTTATTTTTTAAATACTCATTTTATAATTATTGACTAAATGAAATAATTATATGAAATCTCAAAGCAATATCAAAATCTATATTTTTTTTAGTATGCTATTTTCAATTTATATTGATGTTTGTAACTTGTAAGTATAAATAAATATAAATAAATCTAAAATTTCCATGACGCTTTAAAGTCTTATTTCAGCATAAAAGGTAATGACGGCGTCATGTATAGGCAATATAGGTACATGGTTGTGTTAAAGATATTTTTCAAATGTTTTATTAATAAAGGAAACATTTTTACTGTCTATTGGTAAAATGAAAATATGTTACATATTATTTTCTTTTGTTTTAATGTCCACTTATTGTCCTAAAGACTAAAACTAAATTTTCATTATCTCTAGTAAAATATTATTATTTTCTGTTTTCATGAACAATTTGTCAATAGTCAATCATGATCACACTTTATTTCGTACAATGTAGTTGACAATTTTTTTTCCGACATTATTAGAATTATCATTTATCAATAACTTAATTAGTATAAAAATCATAAAAAAAATGATATTTCCTAAAACTTTCTGCTGTGTTGAAAATAAAATGCAGAATATGAAAAACTAGATTTTTTTAAAAAGTTTACTTAATGGTCTATTTCTAAAAAGTTAACACCCTTCTTGAATACTTTAGTTGTACATTTCTTGTGTATAACCCACCTCATACTTTTCAACCCTCTTGTAATTGTACGGTTAAAATTAATTAATTAATATATATATATTATATACTAATATACTAGTTGATTCCGTGCACTTCGTTGCCTTTTAAAAATGCCAACTTTATACGAGACACGCTTGTGATAATATGAGCATTATACTATCAGGTAGGCAATCCACCTGCTTGGAACACATAATTTGACGAACAAAAAGGTCAGGTTACAAGTTGCTGGAAACTCTCGGGCCGCCGTGCTGTACAATATGTATATAGGTATACAATTTACACTTTTATTTAAATTAATAACTAATTTTTCTTAATTTTTTCTTCCATGAGAACCTTTTTCTGAGAATTAGCTTAATCGGTCCAGCAGTTTACGCCTGATACCTTGACCAAGGGAAATAGGGATTAAATAGAGACAAATATTAAAAGGCTACCTTAATATCTAGGGCTTTAAAAATAGCCTATGACCTACTAAATGTACATGAAAAATGTCATTAAAATTTGACAAGCTGTTTCGAAGGAGTTCAATAACAAACATTGTGAACGATGAATTTTATATACTATAAGATACATCGTATTTTAATTTTATTATATATTTTTGTAGTTTTATATCTTGAATTTACCTGATAAGCCCTTTTCTATTAATCAAGTTCTTAAATCTCATAGTTAAGAAGAAAAGGATGTGTGCAAGGCTGGGCATTAACGCGTTAATAAGTTAAAGTTAAGTTATTTTTTTTTTATGTTTATTAACTTAATTAATAACTTTAGGAGCATTTAAATTAACTTTGAATTAACTTGAGTTAATTTTACATTTAAACAAGTTAAGTTAATTTTAATTTTAATTATTATGTTATGTGTTTTCAATTTTTTTAATTCGTGTAAAATTTAAATACTTATATTATGAAATTACGAATATTATCAATGCCTGTTATTTTGCCATCGTCGCCAGTTGGTGGTTATAACTTATAGCTACAGATATTCCTATGAATTATTATAAACTATTTTGGTAATATTATATTTGTTTTATACATTATTATTATTATATTATACTTATTATTAAGAATTAATATCTATATAGAAGATAACGCTAGACGGACTAGACTGTTATGTGGCAATAGTGTAATACCCCGTTTATTTTTGTATAATTTATTATTAGTTCGACGTTTTCGTCGATTTCACCGAAATCTAGAATTCCCGCATGGACGCCTAGTGACTAGTGGTGGTAAAACCATGTTTCTATATTCGATATCGATACATATTATTACATATCTGTTACAACTACTAATACTGTCATTTCCAGGTTTTATTATAATATTATATTAGTCCGTGTCACGATGAAAAAATGAAAAATATCTTTAATCGCGGTTCGTGTTCTTGTCTTATTGATAATCTAACTACCCATACAGGCCTACAGCTAATTATCGTGTATTAGTAATAAGTAATAACTACTAATAAGTCTTCAGTATTCAGTAATCACTGTATGGGTATAAAAATAAATACGCTACTCAGTATTGTACTAGCCTATACTTCGACTTCGACTAAAATATAAAGACGCGGTTAGGTTAAACTAACGCGACCATTTTCGAGTTTGTACAATCTGGTATCAGTCTACATTTTCCGTATAGTACTGTTAGCTTTTTGAACACATAAAATAATAATAGTTCTTTGGTGTAATAACATGAAAAATTTTAGGTACGAATATTTTAATTTTTCCTATATGAAAACAAAAAAACTTTTTTTAACTTAACTTGAGTTAAAAAGTTAATATTACATTTTAGTTAACTCTTAACTTAGTTTAATTGATAGAACATTTTGAATTAACTTTTAACTATTAACTTGATTTAGATTTTAATTTAACTTAACTTCACTGAGTTAAAAAATATCATTAACTTGCCCAGCCTTGGATGTGTGTATGAAGTTAAATTCCAACCGTGTGAAATCCATGGATTGAGCTGCAAACTAAGTATTTACTCTCTAAAGTCTCAGATAGTTTTTGTTTAGGATATTTACCAAACAATGTTATATACCTACCTCTATCCTTCCGATGAACGAAATTTATCGGCTAACATTCAAACCAAAATAAATACGTAAGTACTAGGTAAGAATAGAGTATTGAAGTACACACTATAATCTATTACGGAATTATTTTAAATAAGTAATTCCTACCAAATCCAGATAGTTTTTATAGAATTTATATTGTTATGGAAACTTCTGACTAGTCCGTGTTAGGTCAGCGAAGACACTGTGAAAAAGAAGTTATTATTTTGTGAAATTCTCACAAATCAAATCACGAATAATAAAAATATTAGGTATAAATACAGGTATACATTAGGTACAGTTTACAATAAACTATGTTAGTTTATTAATTAATATGAATACATAATAACATTTCATAAAAAACATAATTTATACAGCTAATGATTTTGATCACATAAACACTATTGGTGCAGATAGTCACATATCAAACTCAATACGAGAAAATAAATCAAACAATTACAGTTTTTACTACCACAGTGGATATTATACGTTTGATGACAATTTTGAAAGTTAAAAAAAAACCTAATCAAGATCTAAAAACACTCATAACTGAAAGGTTCCTTGTAACAACCAGAGTCCACATTTTGAACATTTTCAGGGTGGCCATTTCGAAATTCGTTATCCCATTTATTCTTACGGAATATAGTAATCAGATTTGTATGGTTGGTGTATCAATATAAAAATATTTCCCTCAACGAAATCGTTTTCAAATGCAAAAGTCAATTTCAGAAATGTTGTGAATTGTCTGTTTGTTGCTGGGGCCAATCGTTAGTCAATTGTATTTCAATATCTGGTGTTTGGGCTTTGACCGCGAAATGCATGTCTCAGTCTTGATAGAAAATTGTATTAATTGAAGCTCTTCAAATATACAAATAATTAATAAGACATTAAAAGTGTATAAATAGTCTTTGAAAATAGCTTAAGTAATTGAGATTAAAGATAAAAAGGAAATTAAGTAACACTCCTTACGCTGTATATTATATCAAATTAGTTTTTTTGTTAATTGAACAAACAAACATATCAATTTAATACCACGTGAGTAAGCTTATGTAATAAAAAATTGAGTTACCTAATGATAAACAATAATCTTATATACAGTGTGCATGCACAGTTTTAGAGGCAACAAAAATTATAATATTATATTCTATTAAGATTTGAATCACTGAATGTCACAGCTGATGTTGATTTGCAATTATTAATCATTTGACAAATATTTCATCAACATGGGTAATAAAATATTAGTATAACTAATAATAACATAGTATATTATAAATAAAACGACATCTATGTATCGATGCTTAAATACTACAATAAAAAAATATAATAAAAATGTTCGGTTTCCATAAGTGGATAAATTAACGTAGGTAGTCTTAAGGAATGATGACTTTCTTAACTCTCTTCTCTGGTTCGAAATACAACAAGACTTCGTCTAGAGTTTTTCCCTTAGTTTCGGGCATAATAAATATAGCAAATAACACGTTTAATATACAGAAGAAAGCGAATATTGACCAAACGATTTCTACTCCTAAATTTGAGATCAGCGATGGATATACTTTGCAAATCATGAACCACATAATATATCCACATGTCTGTACAACTCCGTTCATAACACCTGAAAAAAATGTGGAAACAATAATTATAAAAACTTTAAATTAGTCAAATGAATCTAAAGCATAGTAGGTTATGTATAATATATGCAATGTACATTTAATGAAATACAACATGAGATCATTTTTTGAAACAATCGGTGCATGGCTTAATTGTGTACGGAACATTTTATTGTTGTAAATATTCGAGCAACTTTAACTGCCTTCTCATTGACCGAAATCGAAGTGAACTCTTGGAATCAAAAAAATACTCTGGCGAGTAACCTGCATAATATCTTCAACCGTGGCTGTAACAACTACGCCCGGCTTCCGGACGACTTTAGCACTGCATGGCAAACATAACTCAACTTTACTCTCCTCGTTATGGCCAATTTTTTCATTCTTTCTATCAACTTATGTTATTCTAAATATATCGGACAAATCGAAGAACAATTGAAGCTGGTCAGGGCTGTATTTAAAATTTTTGCTCCCTGGGATCAACCATATTTTTACGCCCCCTCCTCTTCCCCCACCAAAACATAGACACACTTTTTTGATTTTTCTTAACACTTTTTTAGTTATAATCCTTTATGGTTATGTCATGGTTGGCTATCTACTACAGTGGTTATGTTAAAATAATTATATTCCATATTTCTATGCTAGCACTTATCAGTTTATCGTTGATTGACAAGTGACACCATCAAATTATGGCCGTATCATAGTACAAATTCATTACTAAAACAAAAAATATTTATTGATACAATATTACACCGGGCTACAGCGGTGCCCGCCCCCCCCCCCTAAACAGATCAATATTTGGCCACCTGGGGCAAACGTCCCAATTCCTCCCCCCCCTAAATACGGCCCTGCAGCTGGTGATTTATTCACGATCATCGTTACCTTTTACCGCCATCGGGAACACCTCGCCGCACAGTATCCAAGGCATGGGCAGAATGGCCAGCAGGGCGAAGAACATGAACATGACGAATGCGATGATGAGCGTCATTGCGAACGGTGGGTCTTGGACGCCGGTGAATATCCTCATGTAGGCGACGACTACGAGCAGCGACACGGCCATACATCCGCCGGAAACCATGACGAGTGTCCGGCGCGGGACGCGGTGCATGGCCGCGAAACCCAGGCCGCCCATCACTCTGGCCAAGGACAGGAACAGCGAGACGGTGTTGCTGTCCCACGGCACCTTGCAGTCCCGAAGCACGTCCATCGAGTAGAACAGCAGCACGTACACCCCGCTACCTTGCTGGCAGACGAAGAACGTCAGCGTGATCACCGTCGGCATCCACACGTTGCGCCGCAGGAACAGTGACCAGTACGGTGTCGACGCGGCCGCTGCGGGCACGCTGGCGTCCACCGCCGTGGCCAAGTTTGGCCGTTCGACCACAGCAGCAGCAGGTGGAGACATCGCGGTGGCCGACGTGTGCGTCATGTGACCCAAGTCTAGCCACCTGTCCACTTCGTCCGCCTCGGTGACCCGGCCCTTGGCCCTGAGCCACATCGGCGGTTCCGGCACCAGGAACAGCGTCAGGAAATTGATTACGCACAACCCGAACATGATACCGGATATGGTTTGACAGCGGAAGAACATGGCCAATATGCATTCCCCCATCATGCCCAGGCCCACGGTCATGGTTACCAGTGTTATGTACAGCGGTCGTAGGTTGGCTGGTGTTATTTCGGAAATGTACAGAAACATGCACGTGCTCACCCCTGTTGAGCGAAGTCGACCGAGTTAGCTTGCATGTAGTGGAATTATTAATTTAATTCGACTAAATACGACTTTATGACATTAAATATTTGCATTTACAAGTGGTTCCTCCTACTCCCTACGCCCAAGCAAAATCTTGTTGTGAGATAAGTGGAGTCCATTACAACAATTAATTAGATAACTATACCTTTTCCACAAGTTTTTCAGTTCATAGTCATTTACAGTTCATGTAACGAAGACCATACTTAACCATACAAATAATATTAATATCGAGATATTGATCAAATTATCGCATTTACCATTACCTAACTTAAATTTAGAATCATTATCAAACACTAAACAGTGTAAGATATTAGCAGGTGGTTTATGAAATAACTATTGTATTCTTGTATTTATTTAATGATTCCTCATTAATTTGATTTTATTGATTTTATTTTTTCCATTATTTTCTTTATTGTCATTATGGAATCTTAAGTTTTTTTTTCTAATCAGGCTTAAGGATTCTTATGATTGATTATTGATGGTAAAATAGGTTATTAATTCATAACAATTATCGTTCAAATGTTTATAGTTTTTGAATATTAACCATTTGTTTTAAGTTTGTTATTATAATAACTTTTATTACTATACTCTGATAAGCATAACATGCATTATGTATATTTAGTGGTTTTAATACTTTATGATAACCTAACATGAGCCTCATAAGATTACACCTAACTGAAGTACCTATTCATGATCACAGATTTTGGCTAAACAAGCATGAGATATTGAGATGTATAAATAAAATTTTTTTTAAGGCATCGAATGCATGTTATTTTCATTTTTTTACTATAGTTGGTGACTTCAGACTAGGAAAGTCTAGGAGTGAATGAGCTCTTTACAGTCAATTATATACTACGTCACCAGCCATATATTTATAGTGTATAGTTTCTTTAAAGCTAGAAATTAATAAAATGGGGGTTCTAAAAGTAAATTTAAAATCAGCTTTTGAAAAACTGAATTGTTGAAAAAAAGGGGGGAGCGGTCATGCTTAATAAATCATAGTGTATATGATATATCTTTGTTAGAATATCGAATAGAAAATATAATAGAGCGTTTTTTTTAAATACTATAGTTAACAACTTTTTAAATTATCAGACTCACTACAGGACACGCATGTTTTATAGTAATGCAAATATTGTAATCGAATATTTTTGAAATTAATTTTTTTATGACTAGGTATGAGTAATACTATAAATATTAGAAATAAAATATTTGAAAACTCACCAAACGGGATCCCAAGTATAATTTTTCCAATCAATAGTGCTGTATAAGATTCAGCAAATGTAATTATTAGCCAACTTAAAGCCATTGGTGCGTAGACAATTTGAATAGTTTTTCTTCTACCAAATTTGTCCGTTAGAATTCCAATTATGAGTAAACCGATAGGACATATAAGTACCGTAATACTTGCTGAAATGAATTGTAAACATTTGTATTGCAAATCAATAGCATTATAGTAATATTAATATTAAAACACTTACTAAAATAAATCTTAAACGTATTTATAAGTTTCTTATAAACTAAAGTTGAGATAAAAGTTAAGAATAATTGCGAATGGGTAAAAGTTATCCACGTGAACTGGCTATAAATTTACTTAATAATAGTTTATTTCTATTTTCTATTTAGTGTATATTATTCACTGCTTGATTTAGATGCTTTTTCAAAAGGATAATCAAATTACAGTGAGTTTTTTATAAACATATATAGTTAGCCTAAATAGGCATATTTTAAACATACAATCAGCCTTTTTTTTAAAGTAGTTTCTTTTTGTATTGTACATAATGACCACACAATTATATATTTCGTGTACGAAAAATAATAGACGGGAATTTCCATATTTTGTTTACTGAAAAAAGAACGATACTGTTTTTACAAATTAAGATAAAAGTATGAGCACGTATGTATAGCACGTTCCAAAGATAATTCATCAACGATAATCTCATAATAAATTAATATTTATGACCTAAAATGTCTGAAGTGGATATGGACAGTACTTTAGAAGATACTTGAGATTAGTCGAGAGTCCAAAGATGGATCAGTCATATAATATTATGTATTATTAAATGTTTTTTTTTTATGTATCATTCTATTTATATTTGCTTTTAGATAGTGCAATGCAAAAAACATTTCAATGAAGAGCAGCAGAGACATAAAGCATTTTCAATAAATTTGACACCTTTTAAGCTTTTTGAAGACATGTACAATTTTTAAATTTCTTTTTTTTTTTACTTAAGATACAATTTTTGACTGCCATTAAAAAAACATGAACATCTGATACAATGTTCCTCATAAGTTTTTCAATAGAAATGAGAAAATGTCGAAAATAAAAGTACGAACTTTTTATTAGAGTCAGAATTTTAAATTTTGACGACAAATCCGGAAAATTGGATACTATATAATAAAAAAAACGATAGGTTGTATAAATATTTTATGAGCATTTTAAGTTCAAATGTAAATTATACATTCGATGTTTAAAAGTAAAATAGCGATTATTGTTATTAAGATACTTGTAATACAAAATGTATATTTTGTAGAAACTTGAAACATTCTGTATTTCTTAAATAATAATTGTCTATACACAACTCAATTTGTACAGTATTTAAAATTATTTTAAATTGATTCAAGGCATTTTACGTTTTTGATCTTCTTAAATTTTTTTCTGTAAGTGTTGAAAACAATTTTGATGCTTCGTCAAAAAGCTTGAAAGCCTAACATCCTCACCAGTTAATTTTATAACATTTAAAATATATAAAGATACAATTTTTTTGTTTCAATTTCTGCAAAATTCGTTCAAAATTAAAAATTATCTTGTAAAAATTGATAACATTTTCAATTTTCATTACAAATGTTTAAAAATGTAATACAAGGTTACTTGTAACGTTTTCCTTATGGCAACTAAAAAATATCAAAAATACTTGTGCAACATTCTGTTATAGTTATTTGAAGTTGAAATTTAGACGAAAATGGATATCCAAAGGAAAAATTACGATTTGTCTTGATTTAGTTATTATGCCGTAGTTTAAAAATATATGATTTAAAGGAACTTGAACTTTAAACTATAACGTATATTATTATTATTTTATCAATTCAATTTGTTTCAAAATATTTAGACTAAATTTAAGCTGTTTAAAGATTACAATGAACTTATTAATGTCAGTCTTTGTTGGTACGTTGGTATTGATCTGATGAAGTTTATGACCACTATATAGTACCTAATTATATATGAAAATATATATTTAATTATTATTATATATCTCTGATGTAGATTTTCGTAAAATTGATTTCAACCTACCGTATCACTAATAAAAAAATATATAGTATGCTAGAATAAATCATTAAAATGTAACATATTTTAGAAACACCAATAACCCTAGAAGTTGAGGGAGCTTGTATAAATAATAAAAATAATAAAAATAAAAATAAATTACTAATTTTTTTTTATTTCTTTAATTTTTTTTAGTTACCTCTTTATTTTCTATTACTAATTTGAAATGTTGAACACGATTCTGCAACATTGAAACAACTTAACATAATTACATTTTTAAACAGTGAATTATAGGTTCGAGGTAATCTTGTATAAAGCATCTTTATATTTGTATTAGTATTTGCGTAGAGATACAAATACTTCAACTAAAAATGTTGAAGTATTTTAAAGTTGACAATGTTTACGAGTATTTCAAATACTTTGTCAACAAGTATTTTAGAACAGAATACTAATATTTTGATCATCTAAAAAACAAATTAAAGGTGATAATATTAAATGTCTATAAAAAGATCAAAGAGAGCAAAACTATTTTCAAAACAACATCAGGTCTAAGATCGAATAATAATATCAGCTTTTTGTGAATAGTCAGAGTACCCATCTGTATTGTTATTCATTCGTCGATTTTTAAATTTTTGCACAAATGTTACTGTTTTTCCCTAATTCTCACAAAGCACCAACTAGAACAAATCTTCTGCTATCAAACCACTCTTAAGATTAAGACATTTTTACATCCCCAAAAGGTTATTATAAAAAACAAGCGACACTCGTCACTGTACCTTTAACCAATCATGCTGTGCTCTGAATCTAAACATTTGATGAATAAATTACATTAAATTTAGAGACAAAGATCCTTGCAAATGTTAATTATTTTGACAGACATAATGAAGGAGGTAATTCAGTTTTATTTTAATACAATTTTTACATTATTGGTTCAGAGTTATTTTGGGACTCAACTATTATAATGTACCACGGTAAGCACCTTTATAGGCACGTGATTTAATACACAGCCTAGTCGAGATAACTCAAAGTTGAAGGGCAATAAAAAATGGCTTCAAGATACCGAACTCAAATTTAAACTAACCGACCTCGTGATTAATAAAAAAAAACGAGTTGTCAAGTTTTTCGAGTTATCTCGACTCGGCTGTATTCGATTTGTCGGAGTCAGTTGTCCGGGCGTATTCGCTAACTTAATGCCATATATACCGTATGAAACTGAAGTACAACTCTAAATTATAAATAGTATACGTTATTCAGTAGCATAATATGATAATGATATGGTATAGGTACCTACTTCATAAATCCAAAATTATCGTAGACAGTAAACCAATATTAAAGCACCTATTCGAAACTAAGAAAAGTATTTGAATACATTTTTAAACTTATTTCTACTCAAATACCTAAAGCTACAGTTCTTATATGATTGGAAAAAATATAACAATATCTTTGATATAGGTACCTAGGTGCTAGAGTAATATTATTATGTCAAATGTCCAATAATCCACGTACTTATCCAAGATTCCTGTTCGACGGTCAAATGTATTGTTGACGAAGGTTCTCGAAGTTGTGCCACGAGTGTAGATGAAAATGAATACGAACTGCCAATCAGAAATTGAGTGAAGCACATCATGGTGGAACAGAATATCTAAATGTGCCAAAACATATAAAGTAAGACGAGTGTAATAGTTTATACGATTCAAAACATAAATTTATGTTGAGTTATATATTATAGTTATAAATATGAGTCATTTTGTTGTTGTCTATACCCACAAGTTTTAAATGGCATTGTAATTTTCTGTGCTTCATTTTTCTAAAAAAAAAAAAAACGGGAATAGTAAAAAATTCGCGTTTTCACAAAACTAATATCGATTTTCACTATTTGATTTTATTTTATATTAAAAGTAATTGGATTTTGACACGCTGGTTCGTTGTGCAGGAATCAACCTAGCACTCAGAATATTGCGAAGTCATAAGTATAAATTCGTATTCGTTTGATTATTATATACCGGATACCTGTACACAAATTAGATTGGTTATCTGCGGTTAGGCCACTTGATAGAAATACGCAAGCTTACACATCGAAAACAAAGTAGATTAGTAATTGTAATCTTTGATACAGGGTGGAAAACACGAGGAAAGATCGATGAAATACGCGAGTTTCCTCTCTGTTCGCCGTGTGCAATAATAGATAAACAATACTATAACATGGAAATATTATACTATTATACGTACTACTGTACACATCATCCGAACTTATTTCACGAATTGTTCAATTTATATTATGATTATGATTATTATTATTATTGTATCGAGTACGTCGTCGAGATTCGTTATCTGCATAATATTCGTAGTGTAGCAGCATTATTGCAAATTCAATTTTTGCACGGCCACTGAGCTCTAGGTAAATACAAGAGATAATGTAACAATAATTGCCATTGTCCATTCGCAACATAATATTAAAAAAACATGATTTATGATGTAGCTTTTGTATTCTCTTGCGCGTACCTGCTTACCCCGCAACAGCTAATAAAATGTACAAACATTTTCCACTTGAACGCCAGCTACAGGTGCCCATAACCTATTATGTCAATTGTCTATACGCATGCGAGCGTCTTTGTGCCTATGAAATATATTTTTTTGTGGAAATAATCGTTTAAATACGATCCGTAATCTGAATTCTATAGGTATATGACTGTATATATCAATATAAAAATCGTTGTTGCTGCAGACTTTGATCATCTACCTTTTGAAAACTGCGCTGCTGGTTTCAATTTGTTGCCTATTTCATATTTGGATATAATTCAGTAATTGTATTATCTATTGCCAATTGGCACCAAAAATAAAATAAAATTAAGGTGGCATTATTTTTTATCAACATATTTTTTATGTTGAATTTGGATTAGGAAAGCTTATATTATTATTAAATGAACGCTTACCTACCAACAAAATATCATTTGAATTTCCATTTTATTTTCAAAGTATCTACTTAGAATATCTTTAGAATATCTTTATACGTCTACATTACAGTCACCATCACTAAATGGTAATGCATTTTCGGCTCGATTATATGACACAGTCGAGTCAAAATTATTTGAGCCTCTATAACTCGAAACACTTGACAACTTGATTTTTTTCTCTTGAGGTAAGGTTAGGTGAGATTAAATTCGGGTTAGGCATCTGAAATAATATATAAATTGAATCCATTTTTTATCTACCTCGAGCTTCGAGTTATTGTGACTCGACTATATAATAAAAATTATAAATCACTTATTAATATTATTATTCGTTTACTTATTATTATGTATATTTAATTTGTATGAAAATAAATAAAAATCATTTAAATGAAATTTTTATCAGTACCTATAAAACGCGTTTTTGCTAACTTAAGTAATTTTTTCTTTTGTAAATTATGCTTATTGCTCATTTATTCTTCTTCTTCGAAAAAAAACAAAATCATGGTGTCATTAAATTATGCTAAACATTTTTTTCTTTTGAATTTTTTGATTGAATATGGATGTGGGAAACTTATATCATTAAATAAACACTTGAAAATTATGTAAATTTTTGATTAATTTTTTATAGGTGCTCATAGGCAACTTACCATCAACAAATGATAATGACATTTTGGCTCAAACATATGATATTATAAAAATGATAAACCACTTAATGGTTGTATTATTCGTATAACTACTTGTTGTTATGTATATATAAATATATAGATATAAAAATAATGATATTATCAATATAAAAAGTGTTGTTGCCATATTTTGATAGTCAAGCAATATACTAGTTTTAATTTATTATACGTAATGGTATTAATCAAAGAGTGTCACTATATTATAAATAATTGCCCATTGCTTCTAAAAAAAAACCAAAATCACTTTGTCTATATTTTCCATCTAATTCTTAACGAAATATCGTGAAAATGACTATTTAATTTTCCATGTAGGTATACAAGGCGATCCATTTAAGAGCGTACACTAATTATCTCAAAAAGTATTAACTGTTTTTGAATTTTTTTATTTTTAAACTTTTAGATTTATGCTTTACTAAAAATGTATAATATTTTAATTTTTTTCACCCTTAAATGGATTGGTGAAACCATTATCAACTTTTGATTTTCAAATGGGAACATATGATAAAAAGGTCATAAATGTATAAAACCATTTTATTTATGAATATTAGCATTACAATTTTTATTTTTCGTTTCTTCGTTTGTGAGATACAGCTCCTCAGAGTTTGGTAGGAGGTGTCATTATACATTTTATTCATATTTAAGGACCAGGATCTATAAGTGATGAATTCGATACCGTTCAACCCAGGGTAATAATTGATAAATGTTAACAATCTTACTTTGACCCAAATCATTTATAAGCCTATCGACTCATTATACACATCGAATTGCGACGATTGATTAGAAGAAAACTAGTTATTTTTCCAGTTATTCAGCTGGATATTTGAAGCACTACCGACTATAACACCACCTTATACCACCAAACTTTAATTAACCACACCTTGCGAACCAAATAACGAAAAATAAAACTTTTATTGGGAAAATTCATAAAAAAAATAGTTTTGTCAGTTTATGACCTTTTTATCATATGTTCCCATTTGAAAATCAAAAGTTGATAGTGGTTTCACCAATGAATGTAAGGGTGAAAAAAATAAAAATATCATGTAGTTTTAGAAAAACATGAATCTAAAAGTTAAAAAAAAAAATTCAAAAACTGTTAATACTTTTTGAAATAATTAGTGCACCTTCTTAAACAAATCACCCTGTATAATAAAGTCACCATTACTAAGTGCTAATGCATTTTCGGCTCGATTAAGTCATATTTTAAGCAATTATAAATCGCTTAATGATGAGAACGAAAATGATGACATTTTTGATATTACATATTAATGTATAATATGTAGGACTTCCAATGAACAAATCACACTCGTGTACAGATCATGCATTTATCAAGTGTTGTGGACTTGTGGTAAAATTGATTCAAGCCATACATTAAAAAAAAAAACAGGTCATAATACTGTACGATTCACAGATCTAAGTTCAATGACAACTTGAATTCAAACTACTTCTAAAATGTATAAAACAGATAGTAATACCTCAAGTCATATTAATTACAGTTTAGTACAGGTCTCAAACAAATAAGAGACAATATATAATATATATTATTATGATGTTGGAAATAAAAATATTTATATTTGAGTAAAAAAACTGTATGATATAATAATAGGTAGGTTTATTGTTATAACTTGTTTTAGTAAACAAAATGTGATTCAAAATAATAGAATTAAAAAATGATCAATGAATGATGACAGATGTATTGTATTTCACCGGAAAAAAATTGAATATTCATAAAAAGTGAAAAAAACACATTTGAAACCATATGTTACCTAATAAGGTAATTATCAAGCCATATTAAATTGAAATAAAGTAATTTTCTAGTAAATCTTAATAAACTAATTTAGTTCCTTGTCACACAATTCAAAATGGTCTTTGAAACTAATAAATTGAACTACAGGTATGAAAAACGTGAATAAGAAATTTATATAATACTTAAAGAATACTTAAAGAAAAAATCACAGGCTTTCAAAACGAACCAACAAAATCAAATAATGCATATAATATTTTATTTTTAATAAGTATTTTACAATGATCGTTAAAAACATGTCAAAATATTTTTCACAATCTGTTGATATGGAAGTCATTGTTTCTCATTAAAATAAAAACTTTTATCATTATTTTATTGAGTTTGTTGATAAAAACGTTGTGATTGAACTAATAAATACTTTAAAGGAAGAAATAGCATCGGGTTTTGATAATTTGTCATTATAACTTAAAAAAAATATAGCCTCATTCAAGTATCCTTTAAGAAAGTATAAAAGAAGAAATATTTTCCTCGCATTATAAAATAACGTTAAGCTACTTTTTAAAAATGGGACAAACCAATTTAAGTACTAATAGGTACATTTGTTATGGACTGACGTCGATGATTTACAATTTCATCGAGATTCGAGATTCTAGAAAAAACTATCAAATCGGTGTTATTAATCAAATTATAGCTCAGCTTCTTTCAAAAAATTAATACAAATTTAGATTCGGCTTAGCAACAATTATTGTGGTTGGTGATGCATCGATGAATAGTGTATCTAAATGTATTTATGATGCACTCGACAATATTGCAACGAAACAATAAATTGCAGTTTTATGGATTTTGACTAAAGATTTTGACACCACGGACCATAAAGAATTTAAAAAAAATGTTGAGCTTGATTTTGTAATTAAAGAAATAGTTCGTAACTGTTGTGAAGCAATCGGATGACTCAAAAAGTAATTTTTTATAAGACTATAGTATATGTACCTGGGTAATGAATATGAAATCAACTGTGGCAAACCTATTGACAGTGTAGTACTTGGGCCAAATTTTTTTATTATTTAGATAAGCACTCAACCGCTTTAAATGATTTTTAAATGGATGGTTAATTATAGTTACTCGTGCGGATGACATATGCTAATTGTTTTCGGGTAATTAATGTATATGGTCATCAGACAAACAAAAATTAAATCTAAAAATATAAACAGACAATTAATTTAGATCAATTCTGATAAATAGGTTTTTTTGAATTGTTCGATATGCATTTAAAATAATACCATCATTTTATACTTCACTATTTAACAATTTGTTACTAGAATAATTCCACAAATCCAAACTACCTATTTCAAAATTATGATTTAGGTTTGAAGTTATATTATGAAATTATTTTTTATACTTATAATGTCACGAATAACGATGATGCGTTTAAACTTAATTATTTTTAAATTATGTGTGGATAGTTTTAAAATAAATTATGATAGTTGCATAGGTTTAATAGTCACTGATGCGGATTACACATATTCATTGTTTTTGGATAATATAAACTGTTCAAAATCTCATCTTTTAATCAAACTTATCTTCAGAAATATTCAAACCCAAATAATATTCATCATTTTTAGTTTATATTTAATCGAATATTATACGTTTTTGGTCGAACGTTTTTTTTCCTATCGAGGATAGCCAGTTATATGAACTCAGAATGTAATAAATGTATTTAATTATATTTTATAATATGTAAGTCTTTTTGATTTAAATAATAACGGAATTGATGAACTGATTACAAAAAAAATGTATCACTGTAGCAATGCCAAAGACTCTTGGATTTGCCATAGACAATACCATCATCGGAATTCGATTCGATAAACAGTCATAATTACCTTTCTCGTTATTATCTCAAGGTACTTAACCGACATCAAAGTGAAATATTTGCTACGCTTAGGTTTTTTTTTTGTGTACCACATTTATTTGCCTTACCACCCGACCAAACAAATAGTCTCACTTTTCTCGAAATGCCGCGGATGAGAAAGTCTTGCAAAGCTGAATCTACTAATTAATACCATTATGTGTATCACAGGGTCTCTTGTGTACCTCTAGGGTCTTTATTTTTATAGCAAGCCAAGAAGTATTAATTATATTTTTGTGCTTTTAGTATCTGACTACTCTCTTTCTAATTTAATTTAAAGAATTATGATATTCCACAACGTCGTCGTACATTATAATATTATTAGATCTGGGGATATGTAATGACCTAAAAAAAACAAAACAAAAATAAAATACCTTAAAAATCCAATGTTATGCACCTATAGAATGCACTTTATTATTTTTATTTTGAAAAAATTTTAACCAAAAAAAAATGTTATTTTATTTAAAAAGTTTCACAGAAGAACTAGAAAAACTGGTAATAACCAACAGGTACCTAAGGTAGTGTGCACCGATATAGTATGAATGAAGATTTAAAACATAAATAAATGAGTTATCTATCATTAGACACTAAAAATATAATTTTAAAACGTGACAACTTAAAATAGATACTTAAAGTAGTATGGCCCTGTCTAATGGTTCTAAATCCATGATTAAAGAAGCCGTGGCCTACAACTCGTTGCCTACTTTAGCCTTTCATACAATTTTTTTACGATTTCGAATATATTTGAGTTACGAATCATTAATTATTCATCATTAAGTTTGATTTAAAAAACGTGGTGTCAAAAGTTCAGACGTTCAAGTACTGATTTTTATAGAGAATTTCTACTGTGATAGACGTGGAAAGTAAAAAAAAAAAATACTACACGATAAAGAAAAATAAAGATGTATTGATTGTATTCAACAATTAGAATCAAAACATAATATTTCACTTAAATAGTTGAATGTTGAGATAATTAAAAATTAAGATTGGTGTAATGCTATTATTCGTCGCATAAACGCATTGTTAGTGGGTATAGTCAGATTATGTTCTGTTAAACAGTTATTTTAATAAAATAAAATGATGTGAAAACTAGCATGTACATTGTACATACCTACACTTTATTGTAGTCTATACACCTACATTAACTATTGTATTGCAGATATCTAGCAGAGACTTAGAATAATTTTCATCTGGATATAATACATGACTTGGACTATTCGAGTAACATTACTGTAATTGTATTTAGTTATAAACAATTCATTGTCCATACAATCAATATACGATCAATTACCTATGTAACTATTAAGTTGCAATTTATTTTAAATAAAACAATTGTTTACATTAATGCGATCTCCTCACTCGATCAAGTACCAGATGCAGTCTCGCACAACACAACATTTCCTATTGAGTGTGATTTAATTTACCACACGCATGTTCATACTTAACATCTAATTTTATTACAGGTATTATGTATTAGGTATAACATTCCATGCCTACAAGTCATACAACTCATCAATTATATCTAGCACGTGATAGGGTTTTATATCATCTATATACACGCGGGGTAAGTATATATTTATTTTTAATAAATTGCATTCAAAACTTGTGTATATTAAGGATTAAAAATCAAATAATTTTAAAATTAACAAGTGTGACTTCTTTTAAAATTAATATTAAGTACTATATTATATATTATCTATTAGGCTCTTCGCATACGCTAATCAGCATAATACTTTACTTGAATAATCAATTTTAAATTTTAAATAGACAGCAATCTACGAGGATCAATTGATAATATTATTTTCTTGAACATCGATTTACAAACTTCAATTAAAATCTAAAACGTATACCTACACAATATGTATAATACGTCAGTGCGTGACAGCCAACATTTGTTTTTGGTATGTTTTTTCAAGACATTAACGCCCAATTACGTATACACTGCCAAATATTGACTAAAAGTCAAATTAGTTATAATACTTCAGTTACTACAGTCTATACAATATAGGTGCCTAATGTTTTACTATTCAAACTAAGGACGTGGGTCAAACTTCAATTTTCATAATCCCAAACTCCGATGCGAATTCGAACATCGTTTTTTTCTCGAACTCGAATCTATTTTGATGTATACAAAAAATCGTGTTAAATTTTAAATTTAAGGTAATATCGGCCTCGAATATTACATTTTTTCAAACGGTCCAAGTAATTATTTCCGACGAACTCCGAACCGTTTGAATTTCTCGAAGTTCAGGGTGTTCGAGAGTTGAATAAGTTTGATACGCTCATATTCTCCCCACACTGTAAACGATGTTTTATTTCCATTGAATTAATATTTTTAAACTAATATTTTTCTGAGCATTTTTAACTGATTATGTTTTGAGTTCCATAAAAACATTCCGATTGATAAGTACACACGGTGCTTAAAATAGAAAATCTTACGAAGCGGAACGCTTAGAAATTAATATGCTTATGATAATATCAATTTTAAATTTAAATCATTAAATTAATGATTAGAATAAAATATAAACATTATATATATTATAATGTTATAATATAATAATAATATAATAATATGTTATATTATTATTACATTTTATATAAATTATAAATTTTATAATTTAAAGCTTAGAAAATTTAAAGCTAAATATATTCTTACAGCGAACATAAGTTATAAGGTTGTACACACTAATAATAAGACTGACACTTGCATATAATATGACTGTGAGGTATGGACAACCACAAAGAATATTGGAGGAGCTTAAAAATCAACTACTGAGAAGAATATCAAAATATGTGGCCTGGTTATAGGTATGAAAATAGGTCGGTCAAACCGAGAACTAGAGAAGAATTGAAAATTAGAACAATAGACGGGTTTGTAAAATGTCAGAGAATAAGGAAATATTATTATGACGTAAGGCGGCGTCGTGCAACCAGGTCAGTACTGAAATAGAACGTGGAAGGAAAGGGACCCAAAAGTTTGTCGGGAAGAGGTGGATTATTGTGGTAGAAAAAGATTTGAAAAAAGTATCTTGCAGGAGTGCAGAAACGGAAGGAGAAAGTACGTGTTCGAGACAAGTGTGAAGTGATAGCCTGGTGATGGTGGCGAAAACTATTGGAGAGTAGCACAAGCCGAAAGAAGAAGAAGAAGATAATTTACTAAAATTGTACATTATGTTTTTGTTGTACACAATTTCATCAAAAACCCATCATTTTTTTCCCCAATTATTGATGACTCAATCAAATTCTAATTTAAAGATTGATAAAATAGTAATCAAAACGAACGACTATTGGATGAAGTTCATTTTTTTTAAAAAATAACTTGGACATAAACGCGTATACTTTTATAAAAATAAAAGCAAAGTGAACTTGAACAAATTCCATTTTTAAGTTCGGTTTCGAAACACTGGTTTTTGAACAACGTGTTCATTAGTCGTGTCTTATATTTTAGTAATGTATTTGTATCAACGTCATATACACTACAATTAATTTTATAGATTAGGTGATGTAAGGTACTATATAATAATGTAAACATGTAAACACTTTAGCGAGCTGTCAACAAGAAATGCACAAATCCCAAAGATATAGTGCAAACAATAGGTAACCTACACATCGTGTATATAATATTATAACTATTAGATATATTTTTTTAATGAAACAATTATAGGTAGGTATTATATAGTTTTAAACACAAACTTCCGTCATTTATCACTGTGACGGTAATAATAACTGCTATTTTAACAAATAAATATGTATTTATAAAGTAATTTCGAAATTTCATGAAATCTATTCTCTTGAAACATTTTATTTATGTGAAAATATTTAAAAAAATTATTTCGTATTACGTCTTAAAGCTTATAATCATAAATTACAACAAGAAAACCTTTTTATAAGTTTATTTTATTGATTACTAATAAATGATGAATGCACCCAATATTGATAATTGGTATAATAACCCATAATATAATATTTAAGGTACCCAATTAATTTATATTTTATAACCATTTACATATTTCGTAAACCTTAAGTCCATAAGTCAATATATATCGATATTTTATGTGTGTGATCAATAGGTAATCAATTTCGAATCATCCATAACCAATTAGGTACCTACGTTTAAAAGAAAAAACTATCCATAACTCCATTGAAATATTTTTAATTATTTTTTATACTATATGGCCGTATATTTAGATCAAATGTATCGCTTTATACAAGTAAGTAAGGATACAGCTTTATATTTTTATTGGTTAGTAAAGTTACAAAGTAAAAATATAAATATCGTTACACAAAATATAACAAAACGTCGTATAGGTAGGTACCTACTCAACGACCGTACAAATGAGTTTTTTGGTTTAAGTATCGTATGTATTCCTAGAAAATTAGAATTTTTACATCACTTATTGTTTAAATGAAATGAAACTAATATTGGAAATAACAAACAGGTCATGTAATTATCTATTGTATTACATTTACATAATTTATTACAAAAATATATACGATTTCAATAATGCAATTAAGCCCACTGTAAACATCATCGAACGACTTAACCACAAATCTCAAGTTGCTTATTCAAATAATATTAAGTATTATAATATCATGTATATCGGCACTCAACAAAAAAATATCACGCTATCTTATCAGTCATCGTACAAAGAGCTTTTGTTTTTCTCAAAAAAATATAAATAAACCATGATATGCGAGGTGCTCCATTGTACTAGTATGTGTTAATTATCGCGAACAAATTGTTCTAGTACATAAAATATTTAACAGAATGCCGAAAGTTCGAAAACTCGAGAAATAAACACCACACTCCTACCAAATCTACTAGGGGAAGTCCTACGACCGGACCTCCAATCAAATATCAACATCATCAACTTCCCGAAGGAAATATATTTATGCAACTACTTTATATTTAGGCACCAAATATAACATAAAATATATGTAATTGCAATAAATGTAATTGTAATAAATGTAAATTAGAATTTATGGCCTGGAAGCCAAATGCTATCAAATAAACAGTAAAAAAATAAAACTGTATTCTAATACATTTTATGTTTTGAGCACGGGCGATGAACGTACTGAATTCAAAATGAGGTATTTCTTTTTATTTGTAACATTTTTTCCAGTATAAATAGCACTTTGATTTTTAATTACAGCATCTTTTCCGATGGAAAAATGAATATAGTTGGTACTTCTGAGAAGCCAATTTTAAAAATTCACAGTAGTTTTCAAAAGCGTCGGAAAATACAAACAATTGAGGAAAAACGGGGATTTTCGAATGAATCCGGTTTTAAATAGATTTGTTGTACAACTAAACGAACAACCGTATAAATTCTTGAAATTTCAACGAATGTTCATATCACAATATTGAATTTCCTATACACCATTCGATTTTAAAAATATGTAGACTCTTATTGAGTTGTTTTTAGTTCTAAGAACATTTCAGTTTTTATTAGTTTTTTAAAAACTTTTTGTTGATAAAGCATTTTCGCTTAATCTAAATACTTGAAAATTGTATAAGAGGTTTCTCATAAACTGTTATAATAACAGCTAAAAAAACATTAAAGATACACGGACACGTTTTTTTTTTAAGCATTTAAAGTTTAAAATTAGAAACAATTTGTCTAAATCTCGAAAATGTGTAAATTATTGGAGATAGTTGACTCTTAATGCTGTCATCGCTAAGTTTAAAAAAATATATATAAGCACAGTTTTTTTATTGCTATTTTAAATTAAAAATTGGGCGACATTAGACATTCAAACGAAGAACAACGATCATAGTTATTTTGTTGTAATTTAAAACTATTATTATAATATAGGTTGACCTCTGCTCACCATCGTTTTTCGTAAACAATTATATTACATTATTGAATTAAAAATCAACATCATTCATTTAATTAACTCACTTATAATAATTTAGAAATATATAAGTAGGTATAGTAGTAGGTATACCTGTATATAGGTAACCAAATTTTTTTCAAATAAATGATTATACGTTTTTATTGTAGAAATCTGCAAGCTGCACCGGCTAGCCATATTTATTTAATTCGATTTTTGTTAGATTTATATTATTAATTCCCAACAGTAATAATTTTTTTTAAATTAACTTATTAATTAAGGGTACATATACTTATACATGTTCATTGTTCATTTTTCGCATAAATCGCAAAAAAGAATTCTGATAATGTCGCTTGTCTGATTTTTGAAAAATAACTTGAGTAGATATCCATAACAGAAATTAAATTTTAGGTTAAAATTATATAAAATACTGTACCTGTCTTTTCTAAGATATAAAAATAAATGAGGCTAATTCATGGATTTATCATGTCAAAAGACGAACCTCCCATCTGTGAATCTTCTTACCCACGAGTCACGACTCACTGTCAAACATATCCTCACGGAAGATCATCTGTAGGAGTGAATAAATCTCAACTTTATTGAAACTCAAGACGCAGCTCTTGGACTGAAACCAGCCTATACAAGAAAATCATACAATTTTTAAAATCACCAATTTAATAATCGACAAAATATAATCGAATTGTTTGACCAATGTAACATTGTGTACCTAATGTATAATAATTGTGAATAGAAATCAAGACATTTCAACTAATGAGTTGTATTTAAAGATCAATAAAATAAAATAAATAAATAAATATATATATATATTGTCTGTCCATTCTCTGTATATAGACTCAAAAACTACGGTCGCGTTTTCAATAAAAGTTAATATCAATAAATGTCTGAAGACTAAGTATTTGTTTGTATTGTATATTATACTTTGTGGAGCTAATCAAGATTGTATATGAATGAAAAATTGAATAGGTGCAAAGTGACAAGTGTGCGGTTCGTACGTACTCTCAATATTTACTGTACGTACATACCAATAATTTAGATAAATATTTGAATGTATATGTTGTATTTAATTCGATTATAATATATTTGATTGATTTTCGATTTCACAGATAAAATCTTTAACTTCTTCCTGGCATATAAATACCAGTAGACCGTAGTATAATAGTTAGTAATAGTTTGTGTCAAAATAATTTGTAAATATTAACAAAGTTAAAAAATAAAAATGTTGTAATCAATTGATCGTAGCCGGGTATACAACTTTGATAACCTTGAGCGACCACTAAATATGTAATTATCTTAATGACAATTATTTGATCAATTGTTTTCAACATAATTTGAATCAATATTACTAGTTAAGGTATTGGAAAAACAAATTTTTTTTTTTTAGCCAGTATAGTTGAGTGGCAACCTATTGTATACTTTCGTTGTAATACTATCTAAGTCTCTAACTATATGAAAAATAGAGAAGAACATGAACACCCGGAAGCAAGTATTCGCACATAAAACAAGAGCTTAAAAGGTTTAGAAAAACAGAAGCAAATATCACTCACTGAATTATAACAGCGCTCCCAATGTCTTGCATTATTAATATGATACCTAGATAATGATACTTATTTATAGTTTGTAGATGTAAATAATAATTTAAAGCATCATTCTATCTGTCTGTTTAAATAAAATGGTGATCTGAGAAAATTTGTCCGGTTAATTTTTTGTGACACAAGATTTTCAAGTTCATTACTTTTATTATTATTTTTTTTTGATGGTGGATGTTATCATACTGAATGATTTGTTTATATTTTTACACGTAGGTACTTGTGTGAGTAAAAACTGGAAATTATTGTTAACACAATGAATATAACCAATGTTGATAAAAAAAAAAAATACCCTAATAGCGCAGTGAATAAAATTTTTGTTCAACTTGTCTATACAACCCGAAGGCCATGATCAAATACTATTTAGTATTTATACACAGAAAACATAATAATATAATTTTAACGAATGAATTTCGAACAACATTAAATTTGATTTGGTTCAATTATCGTAATAATTGGTTATTGTGCCACAACCACAGCCACTGAACTGGACCATCATAAAACAATTCATTTATTCTGAAATCCAATACAACAATACGAAACTACTCATGTGTGACAAAGATAATAATTTTAATATAACAAACTCTTGGAAATCAATAGAGCACACACAAATCGTATAATTATATTTTAGAACCGCTGTTGAAATGAAATAATCAATAGTTATGACTTATATTGATAAAATTAAAATTAATTTCATAAAACAAACATTTCCAACACAAATTTCCAACGGGACATTTATTTCCCGGCGATGGAAATTGTGACTTGTATACTGTTTTGCGGAATACCTTAAATCATCGAAAAGAAAACAGTATGAATGAAACTCTTCTTCATAACTGTTATTGAAAATCTTTACTAAAATCATAGAACTCAAAAATATTGCAGGTGGTTATTATTATATGTTTAATATAAGGGCTTGGATTTATTTGAATTAAAAAAACTAAAATATATAAATATATGCCATATGTAGGTATGTAATAAAAATATAGCTTTATATTCTATGCTGATAAAAAAAAAAAAAAAAAAAATAAAGTATAGAAGTACGTATGAAACATTTTTTAAAAAATTACAATTTTGATAGGTTTGATTAAAGCGTATTCTGAATCTTGACCGCAATAAGATATCACACTCATATATAGGTACTCAAAGATTGTCGAAATCAATAGCTCTTCGGTGTTGTCCTGACGCAAATCGTAGTGTACTCAACAAACTCGACTTCGACGAAATATGTAATGTGTGCAAAACGTCATGTTTGAAATGTGCAAAGCAGTGGGCACAGTCTGAAAATAGTATCCATTTGTTCCGAAATGCGTTTACAAGCCAATGAAGTCGAGTATTGTTTTGATTTTATTTGTATCGCTTTCAACGATATAATTGATGGCAGCGGTGGTGTTCTGAATAAACAATCAAATAGCTGTTCATATATTTCATGCAGCTTATAGACGTTTTTTTATTATATAATTGATATTATGTGTTATGTCATGTATTATATTTTAAAAAACATTTAAAATATAAATACACGGACATTTATTATGAACATACCTACGTATATTTCTACATATCTACCTATCTGTTAATTTTCTTCGACTAAATACTCAAGTATAAAATATAATATATTATGCATTATTGTATTGATTATCACTTATCAGTGTATTACCTATGAATGGAAAAAAAAACATTGGTTTGATATATTCATTTTTATCGTAATTATTGAAATCATTTTCGTCATGTTATCTCAAAACCATGGCAATACAATCAAATGGTTAAATTAAAATAAGTATATTATGTAACTGCGACTAATGACGCATTTGGAGTTACTGAAATACATCGTCCGAATAAAAAAACATTAAAAACAATCGTTTTAGTTGTTATCTCAATGATATGTTTGTGGTCAGTAGGTAGGTGCAACAAAATAGCTATGGGAGATTTGCAATGAGAATGTGATTTTAACTAATGATTGTTGTGTTACATTAACAAAATATTTAACCTATGATGGTTGTTGAAACAAAATCATGTTGGCAATATTGACATAATGTTAAGATTTTCCCTCTATCTATGGTCTACGAATACGATTATAAGGCAACTATATGCATGGTTTTAGCAACTGAACACTTTTTTCTTGATGAACATCTTTCATCAATTTTAGGCAGTTCAAACCAAGCTGAATCATTACGGTACCACGGAAGTGGGTTAGAAAAATGAAAAAAAATTATCATAATTTCTTTGTTTGGTTCACCCGGCTCGATGACTTAACCATATTATTGTCGACTTTTTTTTTATATTTTATGACTGATATTATTTTTTACACATACTTTTGGAAACACGAAATTTTCAAAAAATTACGATACGTTTTTACAGTTGACCAAAATATAAACGTATATTATCAAAGTTGTATAAATAGATATGTAGGAAAAAATAAAATTATTGAGAAATTGGAAATAATGTGTTTATATGACAAAACGCGTGATGTCATTTAAAATATGGTTCATTTTATTAAAATCATATGAAACGAATTTATCACCAATCGACCAAATTAAATTACTGAACCACAGTAAAAATAATATGTTTTACATATAAATCTGAGGCCTAAATTTATAAATTATAACACCATCGATTGTCACAATCAATATACATACGTGTTACAGCTAAAGTGTTGAATTCCGTATTTTTATAACGTTTATGTATTTCATATAACACGCGATCTCTACCCCCCTTGTCCGATAGAAATATGAATTTCATGTAAATAATCAAATATCTCTTCAGTAATAACATGTAATTTAACATTTTCATTTTGATTACTTACGTTTAGCATTAATTTTTCAATGCCATTATTTTTACAATATTGTAATGTCTTTCTAACCAATAGTCACGAAAATATTCCTTTTTTATTTTCATATTTTTCACGTCTATCATCAAACTTGCATATTTTTCTTTTGTTATAACTGTACTATTTGGTTTTAATGAACGATTTTTAACGCTTATCAAAAACTTTTCTTTCGTTTAGTCGAATTTGAATTCATTGTGAACAATATAGTTAATACTTAAAATAATAGTGTAGAGACAGACGGACCAACAGCGAACACGCGTAACTGTAAAACTATTTCTAAACTTTAAGCCTGTCTAATACATGAACCGAATACCAACAACGAAAATCTTATAATAACACGATAAACGTACATTGCGGTCACCGACAAAACATATATCGATCTTATTTGATTTAGTATGTTATATTAAATTGTTGAAAATGTTAGAACTATCTTTATTTATCATGATATTTTGTTATTTACAATTTGACCCATTGACGAAGTGATGCCAGGGAATGCATAAAATAACTAGTTAAAGTATAAATTATTGACATCACCTACAAGCCTTAGTTATTTTATAAATTACCCAGTTATTTCATAAGCAAACTGATTCAACACTTTAACTGTAACATATTATATACTATAAAGTATTTGAAATAAAAACAGGTATAAATCAAATAGGGAACTCGTCTTCCCTCCCATACAAACGTTTTTATTGTTTTTTTAATAATTTTTTTCTATGGTTGTCGATTTACTAGTTATTTAAAATCGATAATCTATGACTTGTATTAATATAATATATCTTAAAACTTAATGAGACGAATCAAAACATGTCCTTTGACATTTTGTAATTTTTACTTGTTTAGTGTTTTGCAAAGTGTATTTATGTTCTGTTGTTAAATTGTATATTCGACTATTATATATAACTCAAATTACAGACCCTATTCAGTCAATTTAAAAAGTATAAAATGTACCTTTTTAAAAACTTGTTCAATTAGTAAAAAAGTGAACACTTTCATTTAGGTAGTAATAATAAAATAAAAATTATACTAGGGCAAAAATAATTTTTTTGTTTAATGAAAAAAGGTAATGAATGAGGATGGAAGCAAAGGGTTACTTTTTTGGAAAATATAATATGAATGTGCTTCAGTTCCTCTTTCCAAAAAAATGTTCAGGTCACAATATTGTTTGGTCAAATCACGAGATCAGATTTATCCGGATACATGGAATCGATACTAGATAATGAATGATCAAATCCAGTTCAGCGACTGAAGTAAAAATTGAAATCAAGTGTAAAAGTAATAGACAATAGACAATATTTTAATTTGAAGCTTAAAAAAAAAAAAAAAACCCAAAAAAAAAAAAAACCAAAAACAAATTAGATATAATTATTATTTATATAATAGGTTAGTAAAGATAAATTAATTTAATATGTATTTAAAGGTTACGCACCACTTATATCCTTTGTACACCGCACGGCGTTTTGAGTAGGCAATTCGGGTACATCACTGACGTGACTTCGGTTTTCCGGTATAAGATACTAAATAAATATTCGAGCACTATATTATTATTGTAATTCAAGTTGATACAAATTCAAACAGTATTTTATTAAGCCACCCCTCCCCACCTCTATTTGGGTTTACAGTAGGGGGGTGGGCGGGTCTTCGGGCTTTTTGTTTCTTGCCTCTGGAATATTTTCAGTTCGCCAAGCCACTGCACCTGAGTAACTCCGTTCCGAAGAGTGGTATATTTAAGATCACAGGAGTACGAATTGGAAAAAAATTGAATAATTATAGTTTGGCTATAATTTAGGATATTATGCTAATAGTAAATTGAAATATTAACGTTACTTAAAAATGAAGAGATTAATGTTGTCTGATAGCCTCTACTTGGTCATTCAAACTCAACTAACTGGCTAACCATTGAGTTGACAATGATTCACATTAACGTGTATTCTGCGCCTCAGTTTACCAAAGCAAATTCACCAAGTGTGACAGTCAATAATCTGTAAATCGCTAGTTTTAATTTTTAATAGTCAAAATATTGTGATGTTTTTAACGACGATTATAACCATTTTCTTAAGAATGGTGGCCTACCGGACTTCGTTGATTTAGTCACGTCTAACACAATCATTCACAAAAATTGTAAAAATTTCACAGCACCTACGCATGTACGAGTACTTCATTCCGTGTGCGATGTGCCTGGTATATTCTTCAATACTAAATCTATCAAAACTTAATAAATACAGTAGAGCCTCGATAGTCCGGACGAATTCAGACCGTGCATCGTCCGGATTATCGATTTTCCGGATTACCGGAGGTTTTTCAAAACTACCTACTCAAATGATTAAGATTTAACTTTAATTTCACCATCTTTATATTTATTGCATTTTAAATTACAAGAATAATAATTAAATTAAATTAAAACTAAACTAATGAATTACAAAAAAAAAATGTTTATAATAATATGTATGTAGAACTGAAGTATAGTTATCGGTAATTTTTTTCTGAACAATACTTTTAATTTTCATAACCTAACCTGGAATTTTGACGTCCAGATTACCGCGTTCGCCACATTATCGGGAGTCCGGACTATCGAGGCTCTACTGTAGGTACTAAATTAAATATTTGTCAACGATTAGCAATTATAGACAATTAATTAAAGTCGATATTTTGTATTCCCTCCTCGATCCTCTTAAGTATATACGCACTCCGTCTACTTTCTCAGCTGTTCTAAAAAGAGTATGTCGACTGTAAATTTGGCGAAAACCAAAATTATGTTGTATCTGAAGTTTTAACATCTATTAAAACACAAAATATTATGATCGTATATAACTGCAGTTCATGAATTTCGCTTTGCAAATACCGCAACGATGTATCGAATTCGCATTTGATACAAGTGACAGATGGTGTTTGTGGTTTGGGGAAAAATACTTTGTAGTTCACTACTGATGGAACACTCCGTCGTTTATGATTGTTTTAGATTCTGAGCTCATCGATTTCACAATGATGTGTGTTCTTTTACTTCCGTCTTTCATCACATTTTGGTGGCAGTAAGAATGCTTCGATTTAGAATATTTTTTTCTACTAGGTGAATCTAGTAAAATTCCAATAGTTTTCAAAAGTGACAGGAAAAACAAACAAACGATTAAAGAAAATATGTATGCGAATCCAGTGATAGAAAATATTGATTTTATTTTTTAGTGTAACTCTAATAAAAAAAAATCCATATTTATATGAAATTTTCACTGAATGATTATAAAAGCAATATTGCATAATATATAATATACATGCTTTTTGCACACGCACCATACCATTTTTGGAAATATTGCATCTCTGTTTAAGCTATTTATAGGCATCAAAACAATTTTAGTTTTATCAAATCTTTTTTAATTATTGACAAAACAAAATTTTTCTCTCGATCAAAAAAATTGAAAATGTAATACAACGTTCCTCATAAGTTTTCGTTTGAGTAAATTAAAAAAAAAGTTGAGTTTAAGTCCATAATAGTATTTTTTTGAACGTTTAGAAATTGATAAAAATTGACGAATATTGTAGTTAAAAAATTATTAAATTATAAATTTTTATACCTAAAGATTGAAAATTTAAGACAACTATTCTCGTAAATATTTCTTACTGTAAATTAAAAAAATGGGGAACCAAAGTTTTTTTTTACAAACATTTTATGTCAATACTTGGACTAAATTACATATTAATTACAAGAATAACAAGAAAAACGATTTTAGTTATTTCGTTGTAGTATAAAAATATTTATTGTTTGTGGATGTAGGAACTTTAAGAGTAAATATATTATAGGTATTATATTTTATACCCACAAGGATATTTTGAAGTGTAATTTTTTTGGAAAAAATGAATTTAACCAACTCTAACACGTATACCTAATAGTAAAATAAATACTAGTACTTGATTCACAATAATATAATCACTATATTAATAATTGGTAATTTTAAAGGTTTACAGGCCGTCTTCGCTCAGAATCGTTTTTCGTACACAAAGAATTGAATCACCAAATTCAAATTCAACACACCCATCACACTGACCTCCAGACACCTAATGTAGGTACAGCAAAGCGTAACCCACTTCCCCGCTTTTTAGTTAGTTAAGGGTAAATTTGAAATAGTTATTTACAACCAGTATCGCCTAGATTTGTTGTATCCAAATTTACTGAAATGTATTCAAAATAATATATAGTATTTTTTACAAACAATAATACTTCAATAATGGCATATTATGAACTTTTGGTAAGAACTAAAAAAGTAGAACAAATAGGAACATTTACAAATTATTATCAATTTTATTTTAACCTGAGTGATCACTGAAATTATGGTATTTGCATATTTTTTATGTGCTACTATAGAAATAAATAGTTTTAATATGCGCATAATAAATTGCTCATAGTAATATGTATTGTATATATACAATACGTAACTGTAACAATAACGTATACGTAACTGGTTTTCAATCTATTTTTGAAAATGACAACCTTATTTATATCCTCGAATATGGCGACAGACTGAAATAAACAAAAGGGTTTTTGAAAAAGTAACAAAATATAAACAAATATGATGTATAAGCAAAAATAATTCTTAAAATTTTTTTATTCATTTTTTTTTGTATAGAACTTTTTGATTCCAATCCCTGCCAAAGGCGAGTTGTGAGTTTATGCCCCTGCTCATTTTATGTTTTCGATTCGCACTTAGCGGACAGCAGTTTTAGACTGGCCTTCTGGTCTGTAAATAATTATTATATGTAAAATAAATTACGCACAAACAGATTTTTTAGTATATCACATTTAATTCTTATCTATACCTACGAGGTACCTATCATCAAATAAATTACAATATAAACTATAGCACCGCAATGCACATTGAAGAATATTATACTTAAAATTCCAATAAACGAAATTGCAATACTGTATTATGTTTCATAAAAATAAAAACAATAATTATGATTACAGTATACGATATTATTAAGGCGAGTTATTTTTTATCGATTTTTCGCGGGATTCGAACGACGATAATATTTCGTTGAGAGATTTTCCTTTTGTTTCTGGCATTATGAACGCACCGAACAATGCACTTGCAAAACAGAATATTGTGAAAACTGACCAAACAAATTCCACTCCGAATGTCGACACACACCCAGGATACACTTTGATGACTAAAAACATTAATTCGTATCCAATCACTTGTACGATTCCGCCCATTACTCCTAAAAAAAAAACAAAAACAATCAAGTTCATGATTCGAAAAAATTTAAGAAAATTATAAACTTGGCCGTCTGATGATGAATCTAACTAGATATTTTTAGACGAAAAAAAAATAAATCGTTGGACTTAAATCGTCCACCGTCTACTGGGGCTCTTTACAAATATATCTTGTGATTCATTCAACCCAGTACTATCATAATTTTAAACACTTTTTGATGCACATCTGCGGCTAATATTCTATAATCTACAATAACTCTGATATTTGGTATTTTAATGCGATTTGTGCGATGGACTTAGATAGTTGGATGTGGATTGATACACACTCGCTCTCACCACTGACTAAAATAATGTGAGCTGGAAAAGACGGGATCGCAGGGCGTGGGGAGTGCGTCTGGTTTTTGTACGGATTTCGCGTGGAAGAGGAAATTGACTGCCCATCCTGAACTTGCAGGTGGTGAACCACTATCGTTTAGCAATAGTGCAAATCGAAATCGCAAACACAGAAATAGACCTAATTCACTTTTTACGCCGGTCGATCTGTCTCACACACACGTGCTCACCACCGTGAATTGGCTCGCGGGCCTGACGGCCTCAGAAAAAAAGATGGCAAAAACTATTTTTTATATTGTATTACGATTTTATTTTTAGACTCTACTGCCGATCCCTCGATAGTGAGGAGCGACATTTCAAAACGTACAATTTCCAAAATTTAAAAAATTGAGTTATATATTGATGCTTATGGAAAAAAGGCGGGAAATCGAATGGAGTGGTCAAATTGAACCAAAACGTACTATTTCCCTTGTTAAATTGAAGTTGTTAATCTGTTATTTTGGCACAACGTACTATTTCCATGTCAAACATTAGGTCAAAACGAACTATTTACAAATTGCATCAAAACGTTCTATTTCCTTTGTTAAATAGGAGTTTGGTTTAGAAATATGCAGCAAAACGTACTAATTCCTAATATTTTTACAAAACGAACTATTGCCATATTACTTCAAAATCTACTATGTTCTATGTTATAAAGATAGGAAACGAAATTGAAGTAAACACAAAACGTATTATTTCCAGTTGTTTGAAAATACATAAAATATTTTTTGTAATTAATTCATTTATATAAATTAACTGTGCAAATTCATTTGAATGGTTTATTTATTTATTTCTACATCTTAAAACATTATCATCATACACCAAGCATTGTGATTATTGATAGTAAATTGCGCCAAAAGTGTTGATGGTCAGTGATAACACCTATCATATTGATTTTATTCATCTCAAAAACCTCAAACCACGGCCTTATACTTTATAATAGTATAATATAATATTTATATAATGTATAAATCAAGAACTAAATGCCTTGTGCATCGAGCAATACAGGAGGTAACTATTTCCATAAATCAGACCAAAACGTACAATTTTTTGGAAACAGGACGTTATGATGCAATTTAGTAATTAAAATTATGAATAACTACATTAAAATTAAAATTTTAACAATAAATGACATCATAACTAAAATAACTGAATTTTTATGAATTTTATGATGTTTTACGATATTTCCACGAGTTTCTAGTAATGCGGAACAGAAAATCGTGTTTTCTGAAAAAACTGTGAAATGGAAATAGTACGTTTTGAAATGTCACCGCTCAATTATCGGCGACGCCCCCGAGAGCCTCGACGCACACTGCACAGGTTGGGAACCACTGTATGTATAGAAGATCACAATATCATTTACGACACCTTTGACGGCCATCGGAAACACCTCTCCGCAAATGGCCCAGGGCAACGGGAGCATGGCCAGCAGGGCGAAGAACACGTACGCGATGAACGCGACGATCAGTACGAAGCCGTAGGGCGGCGTGGCCTCGTCCTTGTAAATGCGCATGTAAACGATGATGGTGGCCAGCGACAGGCCCATGCCGCCGCCGGACACTACTACCAGCGTCTTCCGGCGGACGTTGCTGCACATGGAGTACACGACGCTGCCGTTGACGCGGGCCAGGGACAGGAACGCGGTGAGGGTGACGCCGTCCCACTGGACGCGGCAGTCGCGCAGCACGTCCACCGAGTAGAACAGCAGCACGTAGAACCCGCTGCCCTGCTGGCAGACGAAGAACAGCGTGGTGATCAGGGCCGGTTTCCAGACGGCGGGGCCGGCGAACAGCGTCCAGTACGCGGCCTTGTCCGGTCTGCCCTCTTCCGCGCCGCACAGGCGATCGTCGCCGTTGACCGCCAGCGCGGTGTCCGGCGCCGGGACGGTGGCCGCGGCCGGTTCGATGCCCAGCCACGCCTCGGCCTCTTCCGCTTCGCCGGTGCGGCCGCGGTTCCGGAGCCACATGGGCGTCTCCGGCACCAGGAACAGGGACGCGCAGTTCACGGTGCTGACCGCGAACAGTATCAGCGACACGGTCTGCCAGTCGAAGAACATGGACAGCACGCACTCGGTCATCATGCCCATGCCCACGAACATGGTGACCACCGAGAAGTACAGCGGCCGGTGCTGGGAGGGGCACACCTCGGCCAAGTACAAGAACACGCAAGTCCCGGACCCTGCGAAATGAAAGAAATCGTTGAAATGCAAAAAAAAAGGTCAAGACCAGCCGAGGGCACGGGGCCTGGGCATAAACGAGTCGAAAACGTCAAGGTCGAGTTCGGTTAATTTTCATATTTTTCAACTCGGTTTTTACCTTTACCGACCGATTTTTATCCGAATAAACTCAAATAAATGACGGTTTATTACTTTAAGTCGAATCCACGTGTTCAGTTAATACACAAATAATTAAATAATTAAATGATAAAATAATATTATATTGTTGTCGAAGAAGCATATTGCGCTAACGTTAACCGTTTAGTTGTTTTTACCATAAAACCATATTACTAGCTACATTTATGTGTTCCAAAATACATATATTTATATATTTTTTCTCAACTCAAATTTAACAAGTTCACTGCAAATTGTCATATAACTCTTACCTCAACTACGAGCTTAAAAAAAAAAATGATTTATAACTATAAACTTTAGCCGGTTAACAGATTCACAAAAATCGAAACCTAAACCTAACAATTGTTTGATTTTACGGACAAATCTTAGAATTAATTTTGTGACTTACATTGCTAACTGCAGTAACTTGGATGATAAAAAAAAATGTGATGATAATACTGTTATCATAATATTTTCATGAAATAATATTGTTGAATAATGTTCGTGACTCATAATAACATCGACAGTCGACATACCTGTCATTCGACGGGAGAATAACGTGAAATAAATGTTCTTTATGCGATAATTTGATTTAAAAAAAACATTTCTTTATTCAAATGCAGGCACCTATATGTTAAATGTATCAATTTCGTTGTTCTTTATTTAAGATTTGAATTTTCTGCCGTTGGAATACGTGGTGTATACGCTATATGATAATTGGCACACGGCGTCTTAAAATCAAAAACTAGGTATGGCAACAAGTTGATTGGAAATTTTTTTTTTACTTATCACATAGTTACAAAATATATTTCCCCCGCTTACCCCGTGTAATCGTACCGATAATGTTGTAGAAAAACATGTACAATTTGATGTACGCATTCAATGTTGAACGTATAAGTAGGCGTTTAACTAGGTATGACTACTCAATTATTACCCATATCTAGTTCTCGTTACTCATTAGTAATATTGTTTATTGGAAATAATTGTTTCAATAACATGTATTACCTACCTACAGGTATTACATTTATAATTGTTTTAGCACATTTATTTATTTTTATCCGTAAATTATACCAGACCATACTACGGTTTTTTCTCTGCGACATCTCGCGTCGATTTAAGGGAAAAAAACATTGATGTAATAATGATATTTTGATATTTCAAACTTTGAGAATTGCTTCATTTTTCATTTATTATTTAGCGAAATATGTCGTCCGAAACGCGTAAATGATTTTCATCGTGTGCGTTCACACGTCAATATAATATGTCCCAACGTTAATAACTGTCTATAACATTTCGGCATGAAATTATAATATTATTATCATATCATGCTTATTTTTTATTTTATGACCGACGTGTCCCGTAGTGCGGTTAATCGAATATCGTCAGTATAATATAGCCGAACCAGAAGACACGCCTACCCCGGAGTTCGAGTAATATTATAATTTAATAACACGTCATTTTATACTGGCCGATTCACCAATCATGCTCACCCCCGTTTTGGGTTTTAGTTATGAATCAATTCAAATATTGATTTTTGAAATTTTCAAAATATATTTTTAAGAACACTCAATTAATACGTTTAGATTTTTTTACTACCTATTTAAAGCGTATCGCGTGGTTGTATACAAACTTCTGATGAAAGAAAACCCCCATTTAGATATAAAATATAATTGATTAACTATAGCGGATCTTTTTTTTTGAAAACTTCAATGTACCTACCTAGTTCAAAATCGAATTAGTTATTTCTCGTATATTAAAATGTTAATTATCAGTATGAAAGTCTTTAAAAATGATTTTATAAAAATATAAAATACGTGCAATATAGTATTTATATACCATATATATATATAATACCATATGGTATTTATTTCACTGTACTTGTGCCGTTTTTACAAATTATAAACGTTAATTGCTTAATATATTAATTACAATGATAATTTTTAAATCACTGTAGTCCCTATATTATGTTCCGAGACCGTTATCACACAAAGTTGAACAACTTAAACGGCTCGTTTGAATTTTGATTTTGAAGTCATAATTTTACCTACTTTATTAACTGGACTTTAAGTTGATGTGCGAGTTTTTTCTTTTATGTTAATAGTATTCACCGGTATACCATCAGGACCACGTCTTGCTTTTTCAATAATGGAGTTCTTCAAAAACTCATTTTTTTAGAATATTTATATTTACTATAGTTCAAATTTTCAAATTATTGAGATTTTGTATTTTTAACGATTTTTTTCAACATTAAAAATCGATTTTGAAATTTATTTCAGGCCTCGAATTTATATAAGGTTTGCACTTGTATTTTACTGAGGCAAGTTTTCCACTCGTGTTTTCTATTTATTACTTTGGCATGAAAGTAGAAGTAGTTGCATATTTATCTATATATGCTCTCGATTTACAGCAAAGCTAAAAATCTGAGCTTCGTAGTGGTGAGTTCAAAACTCGAAAATTTAAAATCTAGCCTAATTTTATTTTGGATATTTAGTCCATATTAAGGGGAATTAATTTAAGGCACATTTCTTGATTTTCATAAGCATATTATGCATAATATATTTCCTAAAAAATTTGATAATTTCCTCTCTTAAGCTGTTTGTTTCAATTATAATAATTTAACATAAAAACCAATATTGTTTAATGTAATTTGTTATTATTAAACTACTGATTTAACGACAGCAGTGGGAAGTGCATTTAATCTCTATCACACTAATATTCTGATGGACTATCGAGTATATTTTTTGAACTATTGTTTTAGTCTGATAAAATGTACAAATTCAAAAAGTTTGCCAGAATATTTGAAATATCATACATTTTTTTTACATATTTTGCATTTTTTTTTTATTGTAAATTATGAACAATATAAAATGGTTTGTTTATGAATTTTGATGAATATTTATTAAATTTGTTTGCATATTTGACGTTTTGTCATGAATATTTTACAATTTCTTGTGCATATTTTCCTTTTGTAGTTTGTACAACTTTCGAGCTTTGTGTATTACGAACATTTGAATAAAGCACAATAATATATTAATATATTAATTCGGGTTACTTACCAAGTCCAATTCCCAGAATAATTCTTCCGATAATAATGGCTTTTAGAGAATTGGCATATGCGAGTATCAGCCAACTTATAATTAGTGGTGTATAACCAAATTGAAGAGCTTTTCTTCGGCCAAGTTTATCTGTTAGTATTCCAACTATAAGTAAACCGACAGGGCATACCAGTATTGGTATACTCGCTGAAAAAATTAAATATATATAATAATATACAGTAGGTATGCTCAAAGATTACAGTTGTATATAGTAGTTATAAATGTTCGAAAGAACAGTTTTGATTGAAACTCATTTGAAAAAAAAGTAAATATTATCAGTCCTAAATAAATTCTAATTAGCTAATAGAACCTAAAAACACCCACTGTTAATAATATTGACGTAGTAGTAGTTAGATATAATATAAAGTATATACTATTATTATAGTACTGAGTGTTTAATTAAAATTTTCGAAACTAATTAATTTATCAAAGACTAATTTAAATAGAAAACCGATCGATATTTTTCAAACATTTTCAGTAAAAAATTAGTAAAATATGAGAAATATAATATAGTTATTGTGATTTTACGTAGGTAATAATAATATTAAAACCAATAAAAACTGAATATTTCGTGTTAATTGTTTGTATACTGCTGTTCAAGGACTCATTACTTTCAAATTGCTCAGCACGCACATTTTTTTACTAACAAACATCAAACACTCGGTTGTTATAATTAGACTTAATAATTTGGACCGTTTTATTATTCTCTTAATCAAGACTATATGACGAAAAATAATATAACTTCAATCAGACGCAATACTAACCGTTCTATGGCTTGCACACTTTGATGTTTATTCTAGTTATCAAGCTAAGTGTATTTTATTTGTTTTTATTGATCTCTAAAAATTGCGCCGACGGTGAATTGCAATGGTCGTAATTTGTTCTTGTGGTGGAGTCGCAGATTAAAAATTTACTATATTAAACTTGCCGTGGTAGTTTGGGTAAGAAATATAGGTAGGTAAAGTACCCCGTGTTTAGTCTTTACTAAACGCTGTCATCAAATTAAAATATTTTATGTTCACGAAACCACAACGTTCAATAAATTATGGACAAAACATAGAATCACATGAGTTATATTATTGTATTCATAGGAATTAATTCGTTCTTCTTAATAATTATGATCGAGATTTTAAAGTAAAATAATAAAAATAAATAATTTATTCCAAAAGTATTCCAACCTCTTAAAAAGCTTCTTATTTTCAAACCATAAGATGTATTTTAATGCAAATATATTTTTAAAAAATGCATTAATTGCCTATGTAAAGTTAAGTTTTGTTTACTGTTCATATTTTCATCGCTAAAATAAAATGTGCATATTACGGTAGTCTGTTTAGAACGGTTTAATGCTCTAGTTAAGTAGGACGGTACAATTTTTATTTTAAACCAATTGTTCCATTTCTTATAGGCATAATCAATTAGAAAGTAATAGCAAAGTTTAAATGTATATCCTCAATTGCGGTCCTTGTTGTGACTCGCAAACTTTTTTTCCTATCATTATTATGTAGGAGACTGTATCTATGTTGTACACGATGCTTTCATCTTGTTTTTATGTACATAATTTATTATTGCAATTAAAGAATTAACTGTTCGTAATTTTTTTTGTACTCACACAAATAATTCAAAATACCCTGACGGAGGGTAAATAAAATTCTGTTCTTGCATACAAACAAAAATATTTTGATTCGCTATAATTTTAAGAGTTAAAGAATTTTATTATAATAACAGCGAAATATAATGACATGTTTTTCAAACACATTTGTGTCGATGTCAAGTCACAACTCCTGGAATATAATATTTAGTGCCTACTATGATTGCTACCATATGATTTGTTATTATTTTTGATCGATTATTATAGTATTTTAAGGAAACAAAAATTTGAAAAAAATGTACATTAAAAAAAAAAATTTATTTTGTAAAAAGTAAATATTCAATTAAAACTACATAATATTATGATCTGAAGCAAAACTACCGAAAGTATGAAAGTCTCAATGCACTAGAAAATAACCAAAGATTTCGAATATAAAGATTTAGTGATTTTGTTGTTATTCAAAATTTAATGACCTAAAAATATTTGAAGTTTTTACCAAATATTTATACTGTAGTTTTGTAGATATTGTATGATTTTCAACATTTCTTTTTGAACATTTAAAATTGTCGACTTACTTTTTATTTTTTTATTTATGACGATAACATAAATAATTTTGCTATAATTAATTATATTATAAGTTAAAAACTCGAGGATTTTTATATGTAAGGTTCCCCATAATTTTCACTCGTGTCAATTAAAAAAAAACACATAAACGAAATCTTTTCTTTGTAAGCGTTTAAATTTAATAATTTGATGGCGATTGTTGATATCATGAAAATTTGCAAATTCATTTGTAGTTAAAAATTCATGACATTCTCAATTTCAATAAATAAAGATTTTAAATACTCAAATAATAATGCGTTGACACGGTTTTTGAAAAATTGAAATTGGACGCGAACCGTGCAATTACACAGACCGTACAAGCTTTTATTTCTGGTATACCAATATACCAATGTAGAAATTATATTTGTATAGAACATAATAATGACAAATACATTTACCTATCCATGAGGAATCTTCAATATTTATTCTTATCGTAGACGTAGGTTCTTTTAGTTTGGACAAAAGAATAGAAGAGAATACGAAAGAACATCCGACAATGAACGGGTGGCATGACATTAAACAGGCGCAAAATGCCTAAAATTGAAATGAAAATTATTCAACGATGGTAATATTCTATGTGTAGGAAGCATATTACACAAATATGTTATATTTTCTCGTCTTACTCACAAGCTTTAGATGGTAATTGAGTTTGAATTTCAACATCATCAAAAATCAGTGTACTTAACAAAAAAAAAAAGAAACGCAGCCACGATGTAATAATTATTTGTCCACGACATACAACTGTGTCTGTCAACTCATTCTCGGCTAATGATGTGCTAGGCGAGAAGCACGATCATTATTCATTGCCAATAATCGTTTGTTGTGAATTAATCATATTATTATGTGTATATTGTTATTTCGTGAGTATCATTTTGCCACTTAATTCGCGTTTTAAAAACAAAAAAAAGCGGGGGTAACGATAACAAAAATAGAACGTTGAAAAACATTTTATACCGATCATACTATGTAAGCCGTCATAAACACGAGAAAACATATTTAGGTTTTAATTTCACCTCAAGCAATATTTCGTGATTTATCTGCGTAAGTACCTAGTTAATTTAATTGAGTTTTGCCTTTTCAGTTTTCGAGCTTTTGCTTAAAAAAAAAAAAAATTATTAAATTAAACTGAAAATAAAGTGTTGGGAAATATAACGAGGCCCCCTCTACTGCTCCCGCACCCGAGACTGCCTGTGTGGCTACTCTAGTGACCCGGTCGATGGGTGTCACCTCCATGTTCTGGACCCGCCTTTCCACCACGGTCAGCTGCACTTGTTGTGCCGGGCGTGGCTGCAGGACTGGTTGCGAAGCATGGCTGATGGGCCGGATGATGCACAAGCCGTTGAACTGGTGGCTGCTCTTACAAGGAAACGACCTCGGTGACCTTGGACGTCATGGCGTTGGTATCTCTTCACCACTGATCCTGTAGGTCTAGCCCTTAACCTCGCGGCCTCTTCCTGAACACCAACCAATTGACCGACATTCTTAGACGAACCCACGATCGAACAGGACCCATGAGATTAGGCTTTCCCGTATTCGGCCGAATGATGCAGTAGCCGCGCGTTTGGCTTACCAACCACCCATTGCGTCTTTCAGACCGTTTGCCGACAACAGCCTCCAGCAACAACTGTTCCGATATTGCCCGTAGCTTTTCCACATGAGTGACAATAATGCCAGAGAATGTCGTGGGGTGGTAACGGACGGTAACTCGTTCTCCCATCTAAAACAAGGTACAATAAGTTAGTATCAGTATTACAGTAGTTATCTAACGGTCCTACACTATACAGCTCACTTCTTTGCCGAGACGTGTAAGCATAGTGGGCATAGTGGGTTGACGGACCGGCAATGTGGCTATTGTGCAGGTTTAGTACATCTGCTGGCCCTGGTTGGGACTCTTAGAAGTGCTCCTCTTGACCTACATTTTATACTATCCACTCACTGTATAAGTTCACCCTGCAGCATTGTGTGCGAAAGTTCCGATGTGTAGAGTACGCGTGCAATGTTACCGTCTCAGATACATTGAAGAATCGCAAAATTATTAGAAGTAAATTCATTATTAGTTATTTTCTAAGAGCGAATTATCGTATTCTGATTAAATCCAATTTTTAGATCTTTGCTTAAACACAAAATTTGATAGCTTTTGTCGTATTTTTGGTTCAGTTAAATATTTTAATCTACTATAAAATCAATAATTAATCAACTCGTCAGAGTGTAGGTACCATCCATTTTCAAAACTATGAAATGTAACTGATTGTTTGTGTACGAAACATGTATGATAGTCAAATAATTTTGTTACGAGGGTGGAGGATGTGGCTGCTTTTTAGCATGCACTATATTATAATTTTTTATTGTTCTGAATATTGAAAAAAGATCGCTGATGGGTCTATGGTAGGATTTATGTGGCTACGAAGGGCCCCTTACATCAATGACTGCAATAAGCAATAGATTATTATTGCGATCCGTCAGCGATCACACGATCAATGAGCCAAGGTTACGGTTGGAACTTTAAATATATATATTTTATAGTGATGAATCTAGAATTTTAGTGGTGATGGGAGGGGTACAAAAAATGTATTTCCATTTAATTAAATTTTCTATTATCGTGCGTTTAGTTATCACAGTATATAATATACACTAATTATCAATTACCTAGGTTGGTAAAACGAAAATAAATGCAATTCTAACTTTATAATTTACGAAGTACCATGCTGCAGACGGGTCCTCTCCAACAGTTCGACACTGGTATCAGACAACACTATAATAATGCAAATCGGATGTATTTTTAACTCCGAGAACGTGTTGAAGGGGATAATGAAAATTGTTTCCCGTAACTCCTGTATACTTACACTCAATAACGTCGCCATAATGGGAAAGAAAAAAATAAACGACATTGTCGATGATGTTGATCGACAAGCTCAAGTCATGTAAACTGCTCCGCGTCAACATTCACTTGTTGAAAAATGCATCTATATGTATAGTCGGTTCTTTATAGGGAGGGGGGATTGACCGTTGACGATTCCCAGTACTGCAACTTTCCTAAATAATTAAGATGAAATGCCAAATAGTAACAAAAAAGTGAAGTATACATTTTTAAATTGTTTTATGTCCTTACCACTTTGAATGCCAACATGCATTCAAAATTAAAATGTAGGTTCACCGTACTTCTAAATCTACATTGGAAGATTAAAAAATGGAGGGGGGGGGGTAGGATTCACCTTCTCCCCCATTTTTTTTGAAATAAGATTGAATATTTTTAAATGCCTATTATATTTGAAACTTGTACATCGTACATGCATCTGTGTCACTGTGACATCAACTTACAAGACACAATAAATAAAACGGTGTATTTTATATTCATACTGTGTTGGATAAGCGATAACTAATCTTAATGTACTTTCGTAAAACCTAATGTATAGCCTACGGTATCTAATCTTAATTATTTTGGTAATAGATGGCCTTGTGTTGATTTTTATATTGATAATCCAAACTCACTAGCTATTGAAGCAGAATTTTTACCATTGCAAACAAAAGGGACCAAGATTTTGGAAAAAGATAGACCATCAAATGTTTTCTGACGCGTTTCTTTTTCCCTCAATTTCTTATTTATTAAATGTGTTGAAAACTTTGCCCGTATCAAAATCAACACCAAAAAGGACGTTTTCAACTTTAAAGCTCCTAAAAACGTTTTTAAGAAACAGAACCGGCCAAGACAGATTAGTAGGACTAGCCCCTATGAGTGTATACAGAAATATTGAATTGACACTGAAGAAGTTATAAAAAGATTTTCAAATACTTCAAGGAAAATTAAATTAGTATAGTAGTATTGTAGTATGTTAAATATTTTTTAATTTTTTGATATATTTATATATATTTAACTTGTTTACTAAAGTATAATAAACTATAATTAATGTAGAAATATAAGATAACGTACGTGGTAACCTACCGACATTTTTTTCAAAAAATGTCATGTTCTTAATTTAAATCATATTTTTATAATTTCATATTTTATTATACAATATAACACATTTATATTTACCCCCCCCCCCCCAAAAAAAAATTTTTTTTGGCTAGGGTCTTGAATACAAGTATCTATGTTATGGTTTGGTCTAGGTGACACAATTATGTCTCCTCTTAGAACCGTTTTTCGTACTAAAGTATTAAACGGTATTAATTAACCATCGACTATATAAATTAATTCAATATACGAGCTCCTAGTGACGTATCTGCACTGTTTCGAGGACATTAATTTCAATTCAACACAATAATATTATTCCATAACTAATAATACCAGATAAAAATAGTTTTCGATATTATACAGATTATAATTTACTTCATGCTTTAAAATGATTTTTAAAAATGTTTACAAAATGTGGAAAGTTTACTTACGTGATGGACAACGTTTTATACTCTAACACAAGCCAAGTCGATACCTAGGTACGTGCCATTTAAAATTGAGTGTTTGTTAATTAAAATTATGACACAATATGTCACAATTTATTATTACATTGTTGTACAAAAAAGTACCGGTAAAGCGTGATTTTTTATTGTCGAGATAACTTTTTTACTGGCGTAGATTTTGACGGAATTAATACTATAAGTTCACAATCATACTACCCATTAATCATGCTTAGGGAATTAGCAGTCTATTAAAAAATATAAAAATACATATATATCTTACTATACATATCTCGCATTATATATATATATAAATATATATGTGTATAATATACACTGTTTATTTATTTTTGACTGAAGTACACTATATTATGTAGGTAGTACTTGCGCCTTAACTCTGTGATAATAAATTAGGAGTATTTGCTTACAGTCTAATTTCATACCTATCGGTGGACGAGGTATTATTACTATTAAGAACTACTTGTTTTGATACCAATTTCGTTAAAACATTAAAATATTAGATTGATTAGAGTGTTATTGTGAGGAACACGTGTTGTAAACTCGGGACACATGTAAGTGCACATATTTTCATTTTTTGAACCAAAAGTGGTCTTAATATTCGCTGAAATATATTAATTTGTATTAAGTTTATATCTTGTATAGTATAACAATTATGGTTCACGGTAAGTGTCAAATTTTTATGTCTACATTAAAAAAGCACATATTTTGTATTAAGTAATTTATCAAAACTGGGTACCTTTGTTAATTAGTTCAAACGATAGGCGCTTTGTACTGTAAAGTAGGTACCTACAGGTTTATCCAGTAAACATTTGATTAAACTTTTATAATTGTTATTTATGATATTCCTCTAGTTCACGGTGGCCATTTTAAATTTAAAAACATAAAAAACAGGAGTAAAATATAATGTCCGTGATATTTTTAAACTCATATTTATTGTAGTTTTTTTTTGTTAACTTTTTTAATTATTGTAAAATAACCAACACGATAGATACATAATATACAACATAGTTGTACATGCAGCTTTGTACTAAAGTATAAATAAATTCGACAAAAATCGATAAATAATAAATCGGTTTTCGTGATTATTATTTGTCATGAATATTCACGATTGTTACACTGTCATCGTCAATAACATAATATTTTTGACAGAAAATTCAAAAATAAAATAAAATATTCGTATAATAACATATACGCATAATACCGCAATTATTATACTAATATTACTATTATTACAAGAATTAATTAATGCTACATAATTTGAGTTTACATTTAAAAAAAAACGTTGCTCTTTCTGCTCGTCGGTAAGGCGTGCAGCTGCCTGCTGTTTATCGTGGACATTATATTAATAGTAATAAACTAATAACTTAGGTTTTGCTGATTGCTATATAACTAAAATGATTGTAACGAAAGTGGTTGTTTTACAAATTGTATTAGATTTGCCTATACCAGGTACTACTTGGGTAGATATTATATTCTTATTTGAGAAATCACTGAGTACAGAATACCTACATGAATTCTCTAAAGGCTATGAGCGAAAGCATTACTAATTAGTAATTACTAATGAGTCATTGCATACCAGCGAAGCACAACGATATATTTTCAGTTATCGATATCGATTCATCGATAGCGATGTCAAAAACAAACGATATCGACATACATAAGAGAGATACTTAAAGATATATATATTTTTTTGCAATTTATATTTCTTACATTAAGAAAATTGTGCATATTATTTTATTATTAATTATAAACAAGACTTAAAATCATATTTAAAAATAATAAGTATTTAGGTAAAAAATATTATCATATTTAAGAAATAATAATACTATTTATTAATTGTTCTCATACCATTGTGTGTATAGAATGTAATAGATACCTACCTACTCATATTGTTTATATATTTTACAGATAAAAGATCGGGTAAATAGGAAGATTTCAAGAATAGAATTTACTTTTAAATTAGTTTTATTTTATTATCATTTGTATAATTTATTTCTTTAAATGCAATAAATATATATTATTATAAGTAGAGCAAGGACTTTCATGCATTTGCATGTTTTTTCTGGTTTAGTTAAACGTATGCAGAGTAAGTAGACAATACCTTTCACAACGTTTGTGACCAAAAGCTAAAAGTTTTTAGTGCATATTTTTGCATATTTGGACATTTTTTGATTTAAGGGGCATAATTTTGATTGAAAGAGCATATTTTAAGCTTTTAGTGCATATTTTGATGGTTTATCGAAAATCGAGCACTTTGGTGAATATTTCCCTTGAATCAAGATCATCATCAATTTATTATAAACTTATAAAGACGATAGAGTTAAATTTTATAGTATCAAGTAACTATCTATAGTCAGTGGGTGGATTAGATTAGTTCTAGTAGATTTGCCATGTGTGTGTAAGTTCCGCGAGTTTAATTTGTATACCTATAACGTTCGCGAGTAATATGCCAAAAGAAAAATTCGACAAAAGCTTATTGTTGGTGTAATTTTGTAATCGAGTTTGGTGAATCTGTATTTTCAACGGATAATAATGAAGAAGAATAGGATCCGACATTCAAAAAAAATTAAAATCAATTCACTTATAGTGAATAGTAATAAAATTAATTTTTTTAAGGGCATATTTAATCGCATATTTTTAATTTTTTGATGCATAAGTGCATGTTTTTAAATGTATATTTGATGATTTTTTAGTGCATGAAAGTCCTTGCTATATTTATAAGCATCCTATACGGCTATAATATTAGTTTGAATAATCGTCTGCAATAATAACTAATAAATACAAAGTACATTCAATTTTCGTATTTGTACGATCATAACTACTAGAACCTGAGGTTTAACAATGGATCATTATTCATTCAAGGACCGTTATCTTAAATACAAAAGGTCTAATAACTAAAAACACTCTTTATGTGGTATAAAAATAAAAGAATTTGAAAATATGATATTTAAGTACACCTATTTAAGTTATATTATTAAAATCAGATTTTGTATAACTGCATTATTGAAAAAAAAGGTGGGTGAGCATCCTTGGTGAATCAGCCTGTGTATGTATAGCAATATATATAAATATTGTTGTCATCTTCTCCGACCTCCCACTAGTGCACCACTGCAGGTTAGTATACTAGTGAAAATGGAAAAATAAAGCTAACATTTTGAAACAATATGGATGGTAATTTTTTTTCCTACTTACAAATAAAAAGTACTTCAATCCAACCAGATTCCAAGAATTTGATCAGGTGAAATAATTTTTTATATCGTTTTGACTTTTAGAGTGCCTTGAAAAATATATATAGTGACCATAATAAATATTGACACGTGTCTGAGTGAACGGAAGTGCCACCGAATAAAATATAAAGTATAAACCATTCGTTCTCGCGGGTGGTGCAGTTTCCATTTTCAAGTTTAGACTACACACACAAATGTTCACTTACACGCCATGTCCCACACCGACTAATAAGCAAAATGGCATCTAAAAATGTTTGCTTAAATTATTCTTTTTTAAATACTCATTGCCACAAATTATGTATCATTAATTTCTTTATTATTATTATCATAATAAAAAAAAAAACTGTTTGGTGTTCTTTTTTATTTTCCACAGTTTAAATATTTGTGAATCAAATATATATATTTTTTTAATATAATACTTGATTAGGTTCAGTTATAATGAAAATAATTACAATCTGATTTTTAACTCTTACATTATCATACAAAATTTGTAGACTTTATGCTGTGTTTATTGTGTTATGACTGACTACAGATTAAAAATTGATTATATATGATTAAATAGCAATTTGAATTTGCTGTGTTGCAAATAATTAAAAATATTAAAACAGAAAAATTGTTTTAAAGTAATATCCAAAACTCAACTATTGAACATTATTGAATAAATGCGATTCTCCTATAGACGTTTAGATTATGTATTATTGTTAATCAATTACTCATTACAATAGGTATACCATATTATACAGTCTGCAATCAAAAGGTTTATTAAAATATTAAATTATAAGACTAAGAAAACAAACACAAACGTCACAAACATAAAGCACTATACTTATATGATAGAAAATCCTGTCTAAAGTTAATGTGCAGAACAAATCATTTGTTTTAGTTTTTTATAACAACAATTTTTTTGTTCCTAAGGCTTCAAAACTATACGATGTGGGTTAAACGTATACAAAACAATGTGGTTTTATGTAAAAATTAATATTTCCATGCATGAAAAAAAGAAATGGGTACCGGTAGGCACATATCTAATTAGTACACATATTGAATAAATGTTAAATACAATTTTGTCAACATATAAAAATTGTATTAAATGAATTAACTAACTATTTTTTTGATATTTGTCTCTCATATAAAAATACATATTAAAACCTACACTATTTTATTTGTCATAATCATTACAACATGCACTTATAAAATAGTAAACACTAATTATAATGAGACGAGTGATTTAATTATTGTTAATTACTTTTGGGCAATTTCTAAATTTGAATAAATTAATTTTGTTATGTTGTCGAGAGACTTTCTTTTAGTTTCTGTAAGTATTAAACATATATACCAAGCATGAAAAAAAAAAGCCAAACATATAGATACCAAATCGGAAATATACAAAAGAACTAAACAACCATAAAATACCAAACATTCTAGATATGGCAATAGATTTGCTCTGTGGACCAAATACAGAAAACAACTAATAATTATTATTATTAATCTAAATAAAGGATAATTTATATCGAATTATCGTTCTTAAAAAAGCTGGTTAGTCAGTAACGGTCTGCTGTACATTGGGTGTCTAGACGGTTACTGTAGTGGATGTATTAAATTTGAATTAGATGATCTAAAATCATAAATTGTATATGAAAAACAATTCTGAGATTATACGGCCTAGCAGCCTATTATATTACTATGTAGGTAAATCTCATGACATGGTTGTGATTAGAGTGGTTTTTTAATATTAGCCATTAATATTTAATACTGTTGGTAAAATTCATTTTTGTCGAAAAATTTGCATTTGCAAATGTCATTAGATAATATACCTGCTCTGCAAGTTTCAAGTACCTACCCACGAATAATATTCATGTATTACAACAAAATAATTAGAATCGTCATATTTCGTCCAAATTTGACCTTCGGAAATCGAAGTATAATTTCGACTACTTATCGTGTACACAGACACAAAATATTAAATTTATTATTGTAAAATCAATACATTCATCGCTCCTCTCAGAATCAAAAATATCTATAAATTGTAGGTAGGTGTCACATAATGACATTTATTTCACAGCATTGAAACAAAATGTTAAACAATTTATACAGTTATGAAGTTAGTCTTAACATTTAAAAAATTTCATTTGGTACTTTTAGAAAATAATAGTTAAGTAACAGTGCCATACTAAAAAGTTTCGAGTTGTTAAAATGAACAATTTTTGAGCTACAACATAAAAACTACTGAGATGAAAAATCATTCATTTACTATTCATACCATATTTCATCAGAATTTAAACTCCAGACACTCATATAAAAATATTTGTGGAATTGCATTAAATTTGTTATTACAATAATTGTGATGAATTTCATACAGCATATTTGAGCTGAAAACGCTATCGAGCTAAATATTCAATAAACATAAGTTATCATTATAATTGAATGTTTTTTTTTATTTATTTGTAGGCATATACTTTTATAAACAATATTTTTAAATTGTTTTATGTATAAGTATATCGATAAAAATGTGTTCCGCTGGTTCAAAAAGCTTGACAATTTAAAAAACGGTTAATCACATGTTGTTATATAATAGAAGGTTAAACATATTAAAGATACCTATACATGACCACTTTTTTTTTTATAAGCATTTAAAGTTCAAATGTTGACAATATTCAACAATACCACTAAAGTGATCAATTTATGTTGTAGTTAAAAAATGAAATCTTGCAAAATATCATTCTAAAAGCAACAAACATTTCTTGAACGAAGTTATCATTCGGTTCGAAATACAGAGATTGCATACAAATTATATTGAATTTACATTTGTTTCTCTTTGATCTCTTATTGATCTGAATGGAGTTTTAAATTTGCCGTACATACGACCACGGTGAACTCGGAACATATTATAACCTCAGATCAGCGAGGAAACCAGCTGTAAAAATCAATAACAAAAACAACACGTCATAATATTGAACAGGCAATGTTGTGTCAAGTTCAGTAACGATTCTCATAATAATAATTTATTGATAATTTATCAATATTGAAATGCAACAATCATATACCGTCATAGTGAAATAGGGTGGGAAACAATAAATTCATTGTAATAACAATTTCAAAAGGATAGAATCATACATACGAGTGCACTGCTGAAGTTGCGGTGCCTCACCATACTCCGGTAGGACGAAAATCTGTATTAAATATTATTAATATAATTGCATGCCAAACGATGCGTTTTTCGATTGGTGCGGTTTTGCTGTTAGTCGCTCACTGAGTCAGATGAGCTTCTGACCGTTACGACGGTGTATGCAAGACATGTTATACAATTTTCATCAATTTATTAAAGAGGAGCGGCAACGAATATTTTGGAGAGTCCGCCTGCGAGTGAACCAGAACCAACTGATGATATCGTCTTCGAAATCAGTACAACAATAACAACTACTTATTCATCGATAAGATATCTCTAAAACATTGTTTCCCAACCTTTTTACTACTACGGACCACTTCGACACAATATTTTATAGGTCACGGACCACCTCAATTTTACGAAAACAAGAGAGACCTTTTTTTTCTTGCTCCTTAACGAGTATGATACGTTTTCTCAATAAGTCGCAATGTTTTTAGCTATTTAAAAAAAAAAACAAGAAAAAAATCGATGGTACCGCGTACCACCTATGACTGGCCCACGGTCCCCCTATGACTGGCCCAAGGACCACTGGTTTGGGAAACCCTGCTGTAAAGGGTCTTCGCTGGACTTTGCTCAATCGGATTCTACTTAAAAGGGAGAATAAATTAAGTCTTACCACACAAGCATGTAGAGCAGGGGTCGGGAACCTTTTCGTAAGGAAGAGCTATTTTTTCGAAAAATTACAAATGTCCATGATGTTCAGGGAGCCACATAGCCGCACACGTTTGAACAATCTGTTTTTTAGTTGCAATTGTTAATATAGACAATATAATATAGAATATTAGAATAAAGAAAGTATTATTATTTCATTGAAAAATTGGTGGGCATTAAAAAACATAACGATAAGTCTAAAATTTAGAAAATATAGAACAACTTTGTTTCATTAATTCATTATTATTACTATTATTGTTTATGCAAATGTAATATTATTTAATTAAATACAATAACACATAAAAAAACGTATCTACTATTAATATAAGTGGGAATTTTCCAAAGAGCCGCAGGTTTCCGATCCCTGATATGAAGGATAAAAGTCATCCATGGGTATTATACGTAAGTTTCGTTTTAAAAAATGCACCTGTAGGTACGCTGCAAGTTCCCGCACGAAAAATAAACTGTGACGAATTCTGTTAATTCCCTTCCACTCTATCAGACTTAGGTCTGCACACAACTCACGAACGTAGCTGGTGTGGGTAAGATTTGTTCGTTTTCTGGTTGCATGAAAAATGTCTACTCCAATTTTTAATTGAATCCAGCCCGTACGATACAGCACGGTGTGATCCTCGTGGATTAAATTAATCCACGAATTCGACTTTTTTATGCGACACAAAAACAAACGAATTTCAAATTCGAAAATTCGAACGTTTTTTCGTATGGGAACTTACGCGTAAAGGCGTATCCCCCTAAAGTGACAATATTAAAGAAAATTGCAGTTTTTAGATTTTTCCCCTTACTCGCACTGTTAAGACCTGACTTTGTGTCAAATTTCACGTTTCTACCCGCACGGGAAGTACCTATATAATAATATATCCTTTATAATTTTAACGATCAGTCAGTGTAACGAAAACTGAAACTTTTAAATGCTCCCCTTTTGAAAATGCTTGATATTATTAAGAAATTTTATTTCTTTTGCGAAAGGATGTACCTATTCAAATTTCTAATTTCCTGTTTATTTTATTCTAATGTTGCTATTTTAAATTACTATTATTATTATTATTTTGATTATCACTATTGTTACTATTATTACTATTATCATTACTATTATAACTATTGTTAACTCTCTGCTTCATCACAAGCTTAGGCTTTTCTTTATTTTTACAATTTATTGTACATTTAAAGAAAAAAAATAAAAAAAATAAAAATAAATTATTAAGGGCTCGACAGTTCACAACGTCCCGAGATGCACTAGCTTACAACATTTTTCGATTTTCGAAAGTCCATCTGAAGGGTAAGCGGAGAGATTAGGGTTGCAAAAACCATCGGTAGCCATTCGTGTTGGCTGGAACTTGGCCAATATGATTGATGATAGACAATGAAACGCGCGATATTCAAATAATTCAATAAACTGACAATAATTATAATAATTACCAATACGACCTGACATACCAACATGGTACCCACGTACTACCCGGTTCTAGGAGGTTACATAGAGAAATGTCACCGTTCTCTTTGGCGTACGAGCTTGACCGACGAGCACAGACGTCGCCAGGAAAAATCGGCGGTACTAGGAGCTCATGTGGTCGGTAACCATTGGTGGTCGTCGACGCTCCGCGGCGCTCGCCGATCTCGTCGGATACGACTTTCGCTCGCTCCGCGTCCAGTCTACTGCATGCGCTCCTGATCGGAGTCTCCGATCGGTTGCGTAAAACGCGTATCTCCAACAGGTAGTAATTTCCCGTGAATATTGTGCGTCGGTGGTCGCGATATCAATACGACAACGATAATATTATCGTGTTCGGTGGCGAGTTCCCCACGAAGAGTATCATCTTGACTTAAAATTGCTCGTGACTAGGGCAGGAGAGGTTCCAACCTCTTGGCCGGTCGATAAACACCATTTATGAACACTTTGGAGGGGGGGGGAGGGGTCGCCGAGAGAAAAATTTATTCGTATTTTGTTCTACGACAAACATATTATGATAAAATATAATGTGACATAATACACAAGTTATAACATTATAGAATAAGTACGGATTAGTTGCAGATTAGTACTGCCACCTTGCGGTATCTACCACCTACGTTTTTTAAAAAAAAATTTATCACACTTAATATCATTATGTATTCTGAGGAGGGCCAAGACAACAAGCTTGAAAGGTCGCAGGTTGGACTAGGACCTTGATGTGGATGGCTTTTACATCTTTTTCCGGAGCATCATAGACGATGCTTTCCAAGTTTAAAATATGACTCAATAACATACACATCTATTCAACTAGTTTTTAATTTGAATGTATTACGTTCTTTTTTGATTTTAATTTATTTGTGCCTTTTTAAGTAATTTTATGAAGTCTTAGACAAATTTTACTACTTTGTTTTGAACAATTGAGAAAAAGTAACAAGTTAATAACAAATAATATTAATTATTTGTCATTATTATGTAATGTATTTTGAATATTTTTCAATATGAATATTACAGTGAAACTTAATATAATTTTGTCTGCATATTATGAAAAGTACTTGAAACAATATTTCTAATTGTTTTTTAAATTAACATTTTTTTTTGAAATTCAAACTTAAATCAAAATAAATTGTAAATTGTAATTTTTAATTTTAAAATAAATAAATTACTGTATTAACTGAAACAGTTTTTTGGGGGTTTTTAAGTAGATCTTATTAGATCATTTATATATTTTAATTTTTCGAAATATTAAATTAAATATATTTGTATCGTCATTCGAAAGATTAAAAAACTTAAAATTTACATTAATAAAAAATAGTAAAAATATATTTACTTTCCAAAAATGTATTTTTTTAACGACATGCAATTTCGTCAAAGATTAAGGTGTGTTTTTGAAAAAAATAACGAGTATTTTACGTCAAGTATCATCTCGTATTAATTAATAAACTGTTCAACTATTTGTTGAATGTTGAATTTGTTGGATGAGTTTAACTTAGGTTAAAATTAATTTAAACCATACGCAGATGGTTCAAACGAACTACATATAGGTTAATATTTCAGTTAGATTAACACAACCATAAACACACGTTTTAGATGGGTCAGATTATCAGACTTCAACTGTACTTTGCTTTGATGTGAGCTAACTTGTTTTTTTTTTTTTGGTGGTTTTTGTTGTTCAAACAGAAGTTGTCCTTATCCAACCTATCTAGAGTCAGGCCCGAACTAAGTGTGCTCAAAGGAAAATACGGTCCCGAGATACACATAATTTTCCACAAAATATTTTTTAATGCGCACACCCCTGAGATATCTCAAATAGTAAAATAAAACATTTTTAAATGTCTTATCAATAAATCGATGTTTGAGAAAAATTTTAAGACTACGTCATGATACTCACACTTTGTAAATAATTAGTGAAAATAGGAATTGCGAACAGTAATATACCTAGTCTTTTAATTGTACATTTATAGCTATGTAGTAGGTACCGACTTGAAATGATTACAGTTTAATTATTGCACTGTATTTAATAATAAATAATGTTAATATATTATTCAATACTTTTATTTTAATCTATATTAGCTGTTTTAGACATAATTATACGTTCGTTATAAAGGTGACAATATTTTATGTCGGTGTCTCTAAATCTTAAAATAAAATTCATTACAGCTGGGTTAGTTAATAATTTATAATCACGAAGTATGATACGATATTTCAATATTATATAGTTATAATTATTATTATTATGATTTTAAATTATTAAAATTATTTATCAATTAAATTTAAATACTTTTATTTCTAGTATCGAAACATAAAAATAAAATATGTTATGCTATATTTGTAGCGCAATAGTCTGTAAATTATACAGAGTGATTCAACAAGTATGTTCACCCCCTTTTTTCTTTATTAATGAAGTTTTTCAAAAACTGATTTTTAGAATCTGTAAATATACTCAACATTTTCATATTCTTGTGATTTTTTGTGCCATTTAATTAGTGTCTTGTGGCGATACGAACCTTTGTTTTTCAAATGAGAACCCCACTTTTTTTCCATAAATTAATTAGCGTATAATTTTTTTGAGAATTTCGATGTATCGAAATCAAAATTCGAACGTTTGTTTTTCTAGTTATTGGAAAATTTGTACTAAGAATAATAGTCTATAATAAGGATATGCTTATGCAGTCTTACACGTCATGGAATATGAAAAATAACTAAATAAATCAAGAAGGTTTTTACTTGCTATTTACCTAAGTGTTTGACTAAATAAATATAAAATTACGTATTATTTTATATTATATATGTAGACTATAGATAACAACGTATACTGTATAAGCATATCCTTCTTCTTTATTATCCTTATAGCTTAAAATGTGTAATAACTAGAAAACTACTGGTTCGAATTTTGATTTCAGTACACCAAAATTCTCAAAAAAATTATCCGCCAAATAATTTACAGTAAAAAAGCGGGGTTCCCATTTGAAAAACAAAAGTTTGTATCGCCACAGGACGCACCTTAAGTAGTAAGTGAGTATACTTGTTAGATCACTCTGTATAAACAAAAATATATATTTACATATTGATTGGAACAAAAGTTATTTCATTTGTAAGGTCTCTCTGTTACATCTTGTATAATTTACGAGTTTATTCACAAATGATCAAAAAATGTTGAAAATTTCATTGAACATAGAATATGATAACAGTAGAATAATGATTCAAGTTTCTACGACCGACATTTATTGAGCTTCAACTTAAAAACTATTATTGTGTGATGGAAAATCGTCATTATACTGTGATGAATATTCAATTTCGTTAAAATTTAAACTTCAGACGTCGTAAAAATGTTTTTGTATCTACGTTCAACTTTTTTTTTAATTTAGAAAAAAACGGTATAATGAGAAACATGACATTGTGTTACAATTTTTCAAACTAAAGGATGGATCTTAAAAATGTTACGAATTTCAACTACAAAATGATTTGAAAAAATACAAAATATGTTATTAAAACTCTAAACGCTTATTAAAATATTGTGACTATGTATTTTCGGTATAAATGGTAAATGAACAACTGATGAGAAATCTTGTATTGCATTTTCAAGCTTTTTGACGCAACAGAAAAAAATTTAAGAAAATTAAATTAAAGTATCAAAGAGTCTATACATAGCTCAAAAGAGTCTAATTTTTTTTAAAAATCTATCACGTATAAACAATCAAATAATAAAAACTTTTGGTTAAAATTTCAATAATTTGAGATTTGTCTGTGTGTGAAAATTTCAGTTTTTTTTTTTAGAAAATTACTTGTAATTTTCAAATTTTTATCCCCTAATTATACACGTACCAACTAAATCTAATTAAGTACCAAAAATCATCCTCTAAACTGAGTATTATGTTTTCGATTATTAAAAGTGGCAACAAAAAGACACAAATAATAAAAAAAAATAAATACAGAAAAACACGCACTTTAATTATATCACTGTAAAATAAATACGTAAATCGCTCCACTAAGATTCGATTTGTGTTAAAAGATTAAAAATTAAAAAATTAAATTAAACAGTTAAAAATTGTGTTTTTAAACGAGAAAGGTTCGAGTCTCAGTGTTGAAATATGTCCACTATGTGTCGGAGCTCCGCGTGGATCATTATTCATTAATTCGGACTCGTACGTGACCGCAATTCATGGCTTAGGTATGCACGGTGAGCCAGTTGATATACATCTACCATGGTATAGCGTCGTTCATGCTAACTCCCGTGAACGTGCTGACCGGGTCGAGGGGGGTCTCTCCAGGGCCGAAGTGTGTTCTGTGTGTCATATTTCCGCCGTCGAGTACAGACGAACACGCACAAAAAATTCATTCCACGCTTATAAAATTGTAATAAATTTCCTTGAAAATCCGTTCGACTTTGGTGTGAAATAGGTTGTGTATAATATTATTGTGCCGATGATAGTAATATAATTAATTTATATTATATGCTGCATGATAGCAGTCGAATCCCGCCGTTATACGTATTGTTGATAATAATTTAAAACATTAAAGCAGGTAAGTGATACTTACCAATCGTATTTTTTGTCGGGTCATCTGAGTAACTAAATTTCGTACTTATCGAAATTACAGTATCGACACAGTTTTAAAAAACTATAGGATCGATAAAAAAATATGCAATTAAATTTATTGAAACTCAAATTATTAGCAAGTCTATAACGACAAAGATATTGATATAAAATTATGTTATTCATAAAATCTTAACCATTATAACGTTTGTCAATTCTCATACATTTTCACTCAATATCAACTATTGTAATGATGTTAAACATTTTTTTAAATTATTTAATACATGTACAAGTACCTATAGCTGTACGATTATATCGATATTCGAGAAAAGTACACATACAATGTTGAAGATACAATTTTCGATTCGTTTAAGTTAAATATTGTACGCAAAGTGACTATAATAGTTAACATCGTGCACCGTCAAAAACGATGATTATGTTTATTATTTTGACGAATAATCCTTCCATTTTCATTAGCTTTTTCCAGTTAGTCAAATTTATATTCAAAGTAAATTCATATTGGACTGCATTAAGAATATCATAACATGAGTTTTTACTGTTTTTAGTATGGATTTATGCACTAGCTGATATTTAAAAAGAAAAAAGGCGGACAACTATCAGTCTAGTGTACAGTAGCTGGTTACAAGTGGGTCAGTCGTCAGTGTACACAAAACATCATTGTATAGGAAAAACGATTCTGAGAGGAAATGGTCTGTCAGCCTGTATTATTATAATATTTTTAAATTTCTGCAAAAAAACTAAAATTGTTATTCTCCGTTTAGATAACTAATTTCTTCCAAACTTCAAATTAAAATAGTAATAAAAAAAACTGTGCATATTATAAAATATATTTTTTTTCTTTTTTTGTGACAGAATGAACTATTTATGAGATCCTTTGTTTTTAATTTTTTAATCTTTAGCTATAGAACTGAAAATTGTATACATTGTAACTACAAAATAATATTTACCGATTTTCGAGATTTTGACGAATTTTGTCAAAGTTCTAACTTCAGACACTCATAAAAAATTACAGTAGGCTTACATTAAACTTGTTTGATTTCCGCATTAACTCCAACTTTTTTCAAATTTTTAATGACAATAATTTAAAAAGTTATATAAATTGATATTTTCTTAATATATCTATAAATAGCTGAAACAGAGTCAAATAATTTAAAAATTTAATTGTGTGTAGATAATTATTGTAATATACATATATTGGATGGAAATTCAAAGTATCAACGGTTATTTATTAGTTGTTTTAATAACTCAAAAAAAAAAAGACTAAATGAATAATGTCAAAAACTGATTTTAAGTTAAAATATTGTTTTTCCTTAATTTTGTTTTTTTTTTTTTGGTTTTACTTGACGCCTTTGGGAACTGAGAATTGCATGTTTTGAACTCTACCATTAAGTACCAAATAAATTCACTTTTCTACCAGAAAAATACTGGAGTTGGAAATCGAAGAATTATTAACCACTTATCGTGAATACATATGCAAAAAAATACACACACACCCACACATCTTTGTGAAATCAATATATCCATCCCATATAATCTAAAAATAGGCACTGAGGAACCAAAATATTTTTGAATCAAATATATGGAATTTTAGATTACTTCATTCATCATTGTATTAAAATGCGTTTAGAAACCGGATATTTATCACTCTCGCAGAATGAGGTTTCATAACTTGTTTTTCGTATCTACCGATTCACTATCGAACACGCAAGTAAAATATTTAAAAAAATATATAGCATGGACAGTAACATTTACCTATACCTATTATTTATTATTTATTATTTTCCTCTACATAGATGTATCATAAATTAATACAATATATTTTATTGTATAATAATAATATAAGCTTGAAATTAATACTCTAATCGGTTTTTAACTAAATCAAAAAGTGTAATAATATCATATGAAATATATGTGAGATACTGAAAAATTACTTTATAATGGTCATTATAGTCGTATTATTATTATTCTTAGCTAGATATGTATATTATTATGGAAACAATAATTAATAATTTTTCAATTAGTTGTTCACTGGCCACTCTCCACATCGACAATATAGAGTTCGGATTCACTAAAAAAACTCCCATAGAAGGTCCTAATTTTATAAGGTACCCACATACATTATATTATATATGCACGTTGAAGTCGATAAAAGTTGAGCGTGTGCTATAAACCGTACGACGTTTGATTATTTGATAAATTATTGATTGTTTACCATTTTCTTTTATATCTTTTGGCTTTTTTATGCTACTTTTTTCCTATATAAATTTGATATTTTTTACTGGTTGAGTGACCGCGTTTTTTCCTGTAGTTTTTCTCCTGCATTACAAATTGTAATATTCTGCGTAGCGGTTTCTTCTAAATTAAGTTTTACGTTTTATGAAATGTGCATTATACAAACGTATTACAACTATAAAAATCAACTACCAAATCTGGCTCATACCAATAGAGCTGTCACACTTGAAAAGAAAAAAATATTTGCCAATCGAGTCCCTTGGTCATAAACGAAAATTATACTAATCGAGTTACAGGATTTCTAATTTTTTACACTAAAAGAAAAAATTAATTGTATACATATGTGATTACCTACCTACTACATACCTACTTTCTGTCGTCAGTATATATATATATATATAAAAAAATTATAATATTATTACTACATGTGTAGACTGAGAATTATTTGGATTTAATTATACAATTTATTTTTACTGATTCTATTTTGTAATATATGAATAATATACTAAGTCAGAGTTAATCTTAAATAAATATGTAAGATGAGTAAACCAATTACAAGCATATAGGTAACTTGGGCGTAGAAAATCAAACACCATTAAAAGATATTACACAACATAAAATTATTTTAATAAACCAACATTCCGTACCAATCACGTCTTGATTAAAATACAAAAACAATGCACTATTACCATAGCAATCAATATTAACATTCTTCTCCATCTATATACTAAAACAGTCCCGAACATTATGGTCATAAATAAATAAGACGAAAGGGAAAAAATGTCCATGCAGATTACACCAATACATTATGAATCATAATCACGGAATACATTTCCAACAAAAAAAGCTTACATACATGGAACAAAAAATTACACACTATAAAAGTGTGAATTGTACAAAATAATAATGTAAAATATTAAGTCCCCCGTAATATTAATCACATGTCTTGACTTACACTCCAATGCAATATTATGCACTCTAAAAATGTATAACCCTCAAGTCTTCAACAAAACAACGTAACTGCAGGCCTCCACTGCTTATCAAAAGACGACATGAAACAGACTGAGAACCGGGCATCTTACACATTGCTGCTTCATGAAACTTGAAGAACCTACCCAATGTACCACCTGTGGAGAGGCTATAACTCTCAAACACGTCCTCCCCGCAATTATGCTGACATCAGAACCTCATTAAATATACCTGATATAACTATACGAAGCATTTGGGCCTGAACAAAATCTCAATTTTTCTAAAAACAACCAAATTTTATAACCTTATATAACAGGGGTGGCCACAACGAGGCTCTTAAATCAATTTCGTGAGGCTCTTGAACCAAACTTAGACTAAAATTAATAAATATAAAATTTCATTAGAACCTTAAGATAGTGGTTTTTATTGCCGTCGGTTTCGTTATCATTTCAGTCGTTATTAGGTATAGATCGTCACGGCAGCGACGGCGACGGAGCTTTTAATATGTGTAGGTAGTTAGCCAAAAATAATCACAGTGTTTCGACCGCGCCAGAGTTCCTCCGTTTTACGAACATTGCTGTACAATGTGGCTCACCCCGAATTAACTTTAGAAATTTTCGGCTCCCAAAATTAAGGTTAGTGGCCACCCCTGTTATATAATGTTATAATTTGTCTGTTTTTTCTTTTTCTACGTTGTATGCACTAAGATCAATCATATTTTAATATTGTAAAATTCTATTCAGAGTGTAATAGTCATATTGTAAATATGTGAGTTAAAACCGTAGTTGTTGAGGCTTTAAAGTAATAATAATAACAAAAAAAAAAAAACAACGTAACACCTTACGCATTACCTCTACACTACATCCCCTTATAGTGCTGATTGTGCGGAGACAGACGACAATAATATTCCAAAACACAAGACAAGCAACCGTAGACACGAGGATCACGGGGCAAATGCGAACAATCAGTTCTAACGTGACGCAACCACAATTAAGTGGGGATAAGACATTCACTAATCTTTATAAAGACAACGCACAAACAACAATGACGCAGTGTGTGACATTTTATACAATTGACACGGTCCACAATATGTTCACGTCACTTGCAATATTACAGATCTCGTGCGGCACCGTTCACTTAATCTTTTCACTGAACTGTCTAAACTTAATTTTTTCTTCCTCCCTATGATAGTACGTAACTATGACGTTGGTTGAACTTGCATGAACTTTTATTGGTACATCAATTGTATTCGTTAGTCGCGAAAAACTCACATGTTCTTTATTGCACTGCCCAAACAGTGCTTCAATAATACACCGGCACACTCGTGATAATTCCTAAACCACGATATCTCGGTATCACACTTTCGACGACGATTAAATCCATTAAAAAACAACATACCTTTTATCAAACATGTTTCGAACCTTAAAAACTATTACAACTTCATTTTAGGTGCTATCTGAAAGTTTATGTTGTCTCTCCTGGACTTTGACATCTCATGGTGTACTTGCAAGTTTATGTTCTGGAATGCGGGAACAGAGTTATTAATTTGATATTTTTCACTTGAGACTTCCTAAGAGAATTAAAGTTCAAACACATGAGCGAATAAAATCTATAAGATAAATAAAACACATTAACTCACAAAAATAACAAACAGATAACTAAATAACTCAAAGAACACACATATAGGTACATCTTGCAATGTATACCGGATGATTATTTTATTATTGAACACTCGCTATTTCACAAACTATAAATGTTGTTGAAAAAAAATCCTACGCGGTTTCTAGCCGTTAAAAACTTTTAAAAAAATGTATTTATCATCAACAATTTTTACTTTTTTTTTTTCACTTTTTTGAATGACCACATAGGTACAGTTTTAATTTCAAATTCCAACGGAGAGCGCTATTTTTTAGTATTTTGGTACATAAAAATCGAATTTAAGATGAGTATTTTATGATTTATAAGTATTTAAAGTTATGAGTGGAGTGGAGTGGTACGTGATTATCCCTCAAAATGTTGGTTCACTACTCCTCTCATCTAAACTATAAATACTTGTAAGTTATAACTCATAAACTACTAGTCCTAAATTTAATTTTTATGTACCAAAATGATTAGAAAAATATTCTACTTTGGCATTTTAAATTAAAACTGTATGTTGTAATTCAAAAAAGGAAAAATTATAAGGATAAAAAATATTTAAAAACATGACTTTTGTCATTATTCAGCTACAAAAATAATGAGCTATTAGTAAATAATGAATAGTGCATTTAATTGTGATAGGATATTTTTATCGAAATTATAAACTAATAATAACGCCCATCGACCCCCCCACATCAACCTGAGACGTTTTCGTTCCAACAAGGTCGTTTGATACAACAGTTATATAATTATTGTAAGTTTATGACTGTAGACTTTACGGTATAATAAACTACTTTTTTTTCATACAGAAATATTTCAAGAAATATGTTTTACGACATTTTAAAATCCTATGTATATGTAGGTATGCAACTTATGTGGCCCACACATGTGTTGATAGTTTGCTGCGTCGAATTATATTGGGTACTCAATTTTAAACATATACCTCAAGTGTTTGAAATTGTGTGTTATTATGCAATCGTTACGCGTGTAGGTACTTCCGTTAACTATAAAACACAATAAATACCGTTTATCAAAATAATAACTAAAATAAATCCATGCTGTAAAATATTGTACAACTCTTAATTATATAATTATATATGAATAGGTACCTATTTTAGCTCTGCAAATACTTAAAACAATCAATAAAAACATATAATAAATAAATAATCGACAATTATCCGCACAGATTAACTCTTTTGTGAATAGACCTTCATACAACCACTACTGCAGATAGTACGCAATAATAATAATATGACTAATTAAAAAAGTGTGTCTGTGCTTAAACAGCGAGTGTAAATACCTATCGTACTATTTTATGTGTATAATAATTCGTACTTACCGCATCTTTTAGTATAGTAGAATAAATTTATTTGGCACTCATACCTTCTTTCCACTTAATGTTATTATTGGTATTAGACAAACAATATTGAATAGTGTCTGTGAGTTTTTTTCATTTGATAATTTAACATAATATAACAAAAAAAAAAAAAATTATGATTTAAACCACCTATATAGGTGCACAATGTTATCATGACTCGTGATATCCTTGATCGGAGAATCCACCCTTTATATTATGTGGTATGGAATTTCACTATTGGTTCAATGCAAAGCTTACATAATTACGTACTGCATGCAACAACAACAGTAATACGTCAGCTGGTATGAATTTTTTTTTTTAGCTTTTACGGTCAGTAACTGCCACAGCTCGACAGTATTATTCCATTACACGATTATACAATTTCACTACAGTTTACCGCAATATTAAATTCGAAACGAAAATAATAATTATTAAGACAGTAATGAAGTGGTGTTAAAAATGCATGCGGATCGAAGACTCATTAAAATGTACGGGTTACAGATAACATATTAAAAGTATTATACATTTAGTCAATGATGTAAGACTAAAATCATCGAACTATGAAATACGCGGTCTGTTTGCTGAGAACAATTAAATAGATTTTCATAAATATCAAGGTATACAACATATATAGTGTTATATAAATGTAGAACTGTACTAGTCACATATAGAGGATGGACATATGGGCATTTTGTATAGATTGTGGGCCATACATTGAGAGTTTGTCTCTATAAGGACGGCGAGAAAAGAAAGTAGGCGGGGGACTTAATAAGGTTTTGATTTCGGCGAGGAAGCTAGATATTGTCTCGGAATTTTCGTTTGATTTTTGAGCTGCAGCTATGTTATAGCGTACGCTGTGGGCCAGCAGAAGGTGTATCGTTGTGACGACGAGTGCGACACTCTCGATTTTGAGCATCAGCAGAGCCTTATTTACAATTTTTGGGTCCTGAGTCAACCATAATATCTTACGGCCCCCCTACCCAACCAAAAAATAGATCCACTTTTTTCATTTTTCTTAGTACATTCTTAGTTATAATTATTTACGGTTAACGGGTTAAGTCATGGCTGTCTATCTATACAACCGTGGTTACGCTGAAGTAATATAATTAATTATACTCTATGCTAGGCGTTTGGCACTTATCCTCTATCGTTGCACTGCTAAGTTCGCAAGGGTCGAGTACTCGAGTCACAGTACAAATTCTTTCAAAAAAAAAAAATGTATTGATGCAATACTACACCGAGTTACGGAGGTGCCCGGCCGCCCCCTAAATGAGATCATATTTGGCCCTCGGGGCAAATCCCCATTGCTCCCCCCCTAAATACGGCCCTAAGGATCAGCAATAATGTTTGCCTTGGTTTTTTATTCGAGTAGGACACCCTCTGTAGGAGGCTGTACTGGATGAGCATCTGCAGATTAGACTTAGATCGGTAAATATAATATAGTATCTCGTACAATTTAGTAGGTAACCTATAAGTAGGTTCATATATTTAGTTATACTCGTTTGTTCAAACAAATTTTGATATTTTAATTTTAAGAACGTATATTTTTTAAGACAATTTTAGTGCAATAAATGTTTTCTCTCTCGGACTCGGACGCAGCACACATAAACCGCATTTGCATAAAACTGTTTTTATTTATTTTTTATTTTTTGATCAACCAGAGGGTAAAATCGATGATTGCAAAAATTACAGATGATAATTTGGCTCTGAGTTATAACACATAACGGGTTCCCGTTTCAAAAAAACGTAATTTTTCAAACTGTTCACGATTTTGCCAACTGATGACTGCACATATTCATTCCCATTCCATGCTGTCGACACGTGATTGCCTGAAGAAATGTGTCGGTGTTCTTTTAAATGGTATAATATGCAAAGTAAGTTATGAGCATTGGACTGATATATAAAACATTCTAAACATCATTTTAGTGTTCTACAAATATTTAGTAAATTTAATTTAATATTAAATTGTTTTGACAAAATATTTGGACAAATCGTTATGCCATACCCTCTCAATAGTAACAAATATTATTATCTATAATTTTCGTAATGAGTGATTATTACACGCACTAAAATTATTCAAAATCATAAAAAAAAATGACTTAGCTCGTGTGTGAGAAAACAAACAATGCCCAGACATCCTCTTAATTACCTACGTAACCAAATGTGGAGGATCAGTAAGTTCTTGATTCCTATTACGTAAACTTTAGAATACAGAAATTTACAGCGACTCGTACCCTTAAGCTTATGTAATCTGAACTAAGAACTTATATAGGTACTGTTTATTGTACCTCCACATTTCGTTGAATAGGTAATTAAGGGGATTAGTCGCTCTAAATTGAGTCCAATTTTAATTTTAATTTTTGTACATTTTGGCGTAAATATTTTTTATGCACACGTAAGTTAGGTCTTAGGATGTTTTTGTGAAATCTACATTTTCCTACAATTTTCTCGGACTTGGAACATGGAATATAATTGTTTAATATTGATAGTACTTACTTTCGTATGGTTAAAGTCATATTATGTGTAAATTGGGCGTATTGCCATTTGCCAACATTGTCGTGTAGTGTAATTTTTCTAAAAAGGTGTCAATCTAAGCATGATACACAGCAGGAATTAAGTAAATTAGTTTTGATTAATTTTGAGAAGTAAAAGTTTCAATAACAGCATTATGTAACTTAGAATGTATGACATGGCTTTGTGAACATATTGTTACCGTCATATTTTTTTTTTTTTTAACTATTATTAAGTTTCAATTAGGTTTCATATATGGTGCCTAATATAAAATGTTAATAAGTTAAATGTTTATAAGTCAATAGACTTATCAACCAATGTTAACGAATCACTATGATAATAGTCATAAATTATTTATATATAATATATAATTCATATTTTAATATAATATCGCTTAAGTGGACGCCATACCCTCATGCTTTGTCTCGGTCTTGCAAAACATGACACAGCTAGCACGTCAGCACATTTTACGTTCTGAATAATATTAATTTAACTCCGTTGTGTGTTTAATCCTAGAGCGAATAATTGAATTGTAATCAAATTTAGTAGTAATTAATAAGAATATTATATAGTAGGTTTTTTATATTTAAATTTTAATGTGAGTTACGTGTATTTTATGATGTACAAATAATTTACTATTTTAAAACGCTCATCATAAATCGCTTTAAAATTTAAATGTAAAAATACCTACGCGTCATCGACTATATAATATTCTGACTACTAAATTTGATCATAGGTCAATATTCACTCTAAGACACATAACGGATTTATAATTACTCAGAACGTGCTGTGTTATGTGTTTGTAAGATCGAGACAAAGCATGAGGGCATGGCGTTCTCTTAATTTATAACACATCCTCTTGGCTGTCATGTAATAGTATTTGATACAATAAATCAACTTTTGAAACTGTTATCCTACGGTAAGCTTATGACTAGAAAACTTTTGGGTATAATATACAATTTTTTAAATTTTTTTCTCGACAAAATTGAAATGGTTCAAGAAAATAAATTTCATGAAATTTCAAAATATCATAATATAATAACATATATAATCTACATCACTCTTTCCCAAACTGGGGGTGGGGGGCGTGTACGCATTGCCGGGGAAGAGCAAGCAGTTATTACGAAGTACAATTTTTATTGATTAAATTATTTTTCACTCGATATTTTCCAAATTTTTCGAACAAAAGTTGGCAACATATGTTAAAAAGTTGTCCATTCAGTACTAACGTAGACAGTAGACACATTGCCAGATATAATTCAAGAACAGGCAATCGAAATGAAGAACGATTCACGAGCAAAAATTGATCTTAACTTTTAACAGTGGTATAGCTCTTTGGAAGAGTTTCGGGTAAAATACCAACCCATTTATCCTGAAATGTTCAAGCTTTAAATGTTCTCGTACAATTTTCATCCATTTATTTATGTGAATCTGGGTTCTCCACCATGGCAGTTATAAAAAACAAACATAGAAATGGTTTAGATGTCGCATCTGACTTAAAGTGTTCTCTATAAAATATTGAGCCGAACATAAAAAAACTGTCCAAAGAAAAGTGATGCCAGCATTAACATTAATTATTAATTTTATTGTGTATTTTTTTATTTATTACAATAATATTTCACCTTAATTGATTTTTACATTTTATTATTTACTACCTATTATTTATATTTCATAATTATTTTTTTTTTTTTTTTTTTTTAATTGATCCTGAGCCCGGCAACTGAGGCCATTAGCTATTAGTAGGTACTGTAGGTTTTTTTGTATTGATGGTTTGTAGGTTTTTGGAACGGTAGGGGGAACACGTGTGTGTTTGTTTTGGCAGAATTTCGAATGGGGCACCCGTAGGTTTCTGCCATGCCCCGGGGGTGGGGGATGGCAGCACTTGTTCTCCGGTCACCGCGAATTGTCCGGAGAAAAATGCCGCCCGGTGGCCGAGGATCGAACCGCGACCGGCTGCGTCGCAGCTGAAGAGTCAGACCACTCGGTCACCTCGTCCCCTCATAATTATTATAATCAATAAAAAAGTTGTCATTCTGAATATTATATAGATATAGTTTATATGTAAAGTACACCAAAACAGGTGATCGAATTTTACAATTTATAGGAGGGGGCTCGAGATTTTCGAAAATCTACAAAGGGGGTCGTAGAATAGGAGAGGTCGGGAACCACTGCTCTACATCGTAGATTGTTATACTGGCGGCTATTAGTGAATACAAATTGCGTCGTAAATTTTTTACTTATCTTTAAATTGTTTTGCTAACTGGAAATGAACATTATGTCCCGTGATGAAATTTACCTCCGATTCGAATATACCCGAGACTCGAAAATATACTTAGTTCATTTATAACTGTGGATCTTTTTGGTGGATGCAATTTTAAATAAATGCATGTGTATTTAGCCCTATTATCTGCAGATGACTAACGGTAGGCTGCGTAGATATAAAAACATAAACTCTACTAAATCATTTGAACTCAAATTATTTAAATATATATTTATTTTTAGTGACAACATCTACAGTAAGGTACCTCCATCTGATTGTACAACAAAGTGTAAAGCGAGCCCGTCCATATTATTATAGAATATAATAATAACGCGCTTCAGTGGTAATGAATGTTGAGCTTTAGTTGTATGTGTTTGTATGTTCACAGTTCGTTTTTCCACTGTAAACATTTTTGTTCCAGGTGGAATATCTCGCTCATTGTCCACCTATTTTCGGGTCATACAAAAATATTTACCGTGTAAACATCAAACATTTTTTTTCGGTTTGTTTAAACTTAACTAACAAATAAATATTTACAATATTTTCATTTTTTTCTTTTTTTCATTCATTAATTTCGCCTTATTATATTAATATGATATATTTTCATGAATCGTAGTATGAAATAAGTATACGGAACCGGCCGATATCGCAGATAGTCCTTCTATTTTCCCGTCAAACTCCCCAATCGTAGTTATCGATAATTTATTCAAAACTTAAAGATTCAGCTGCAGCCTCAGCAGTGGGTGTTCAATTGGAAATTGACAAAGGTGGGCATTAACTAGTTAAAAAGTTTAAGTTAAGTTAAAAAGTTTTTTTTTTTAAACTTTTAAACTTAACTAGTTAGTTTGTTTTCTAATTAACTTATGAACTTAACTAGTTTAATTTACAGTTGATATAACTTAGCTATTCTCAGTTGATTTAAAAAAAAAACCAATAAGTTAAAAAAATTTTGAAATTTTTTGTTTATACGCAAATATTACTATATATCAGTATAAAATAAAAATAATCCAATACTATAATAACACAAACATTTCTGTACTTTTTCTTGATAACATAATTTTGTGTATACTAATATATTTATTTTATAGTTTAATTTAATAAATAATAAAAAATTAAAAGGGTATACAGTGCACATTATTATAAAAGTTAAATCAAATTGATTTATAATTTATAAATTAGAAACTAGAATGACACATTCACTCTTTATGTGATTTACTTAAAAAAAAAATAGATTAACTTTTTTCAAACTGAGTTAAGTTAACTTTTTTTTTCTATATTAACTTTTAACTTATCGAGTTAAGCTTATAATTTGTTAACTGTTAACTTTTAACTTATCGATCTTTTGTCCTCTTAACTTAACTTAACTTGAGTTAATTATTTTCATTAACTTGCTCACCTTTGGAAATTGAAACACCGAAATCCTTTACAGGCGTAACTGCTTATTGTTTATTGTTCATTAATATTATTCATTTTTATGTTCACTGCGGGCCAGCTACATATAGGAGATCAATCATTGTCCACTATTTCGTAATATAAGTAATGTGGCTACGTTACTAGCCACATAAGTAATTTCCGTTTCCCAGCCCATATTATTATTATAATATGCCATAACACAATTGATGAGTCGATATGTACTACAAGTGTCGTTATTTGGCGGTCAATTATTATATTATACAATTATAACCAATTTATATATAGTCGCGATTTAAGAATTATAAAATTTAATATTCCAAAAATGTTGCTATGATTTGCAGTACAATTTGTAAATCACTCGTCGTACGCGTAACACGCGTCGTCTTCGTTTTTCGTCAAGTTTTTGGTTTCGATTAAAACATTCTTAATTTTTTCTAAATACAAATATTTGAAAATGGATTGTGACGTATCGTCACTATAATATCTAGAACGAAAGAAAGAACAACGCGCGATGGAATAAAAGTATTATACATTTTATAGATTTAAAATAAAAATATTACTTCACTAAATGCGTGCTCACGGAGGCAGCCACATTATATACTAAAAATAATATTATTATGCTGCTGCTTCTATCCCGTCGGATTTTTATATCATAATATGTTCATAATTTTAATTACTCGGATGGTCGGATAACCTAAAAGTTTGCCTTTTGAAAATCGTACATACCAAGAATTCTAAATATTATGTTCAAAACATATGCGTATGATGCTTACGGTTATTATATTATTTCGTAAGCACCCGAGGGTCGGGCATATTATTATTATTATTATTATAATCATCTGTCAAAATAATAAAAAGTTTTGCTTTCGAAACGTTACATTTGTTGTAATGCTCGCAAAGTTTGGTATTATGCGTAATCGAATTCCCGAATAGATTACTACTACAACAGTTGTACTTATCAATCCGATTTTGACTGAAGTGTGCAGTTGTCATGGAACGCCGAGGACAATGCAGTAAATTTGATTTCGTAAACAAGACAGGCATAATAATATGTTTGTTGAGTTTCACAATGACAATATTAATGTGTGTTTTTTCGTGTTTTTCATATTTAAAGTTTTTATGTACTCGTAGTTCAATATTGAATATTTTGAACATACAATAATTCATGTTACTTGTACAAAGAACCACTTTTCGATTGCTGGAAGTGAAAATTAAAATTAAAATTGAATCGGTGATTAATAAATAGCATAAAGTGCGTGTAATTGCAGCAGTCTAGTGTGAATAACTGTGACCAATTTTTTTTTTTAATTTAATGCTTTTGAGAATATATACCAATACGACACCTTCATGATTTAAAATATAAATTTTATATTTATTTATTATTTTACGATACATGTTTGATAAAAATTGTTAATGATCAATTTTTTTCCTCTGTTTTGAACAAAACTAGGCAAGTTAATGATATTTTTTAACTCAGTTAAGTTAAGATTTAACATACTAGAAATTCGACTTTGATTAATTATTTTTTCGTATTTAAATTAGGAGGTTGTGCCCTCTGCTCGTTTCGCTCAAAAATCATTTTTTTTTGTCAATATTTCCCCCCCCCCCCCCTTATAGATGGCTTAGACTTTAGAGGGTTCCCACTTTTGCATCTTGATATCTGATATCTGTATTTTTAAATATTTAAAAATTGAATACTCAAGACTTATAAAAATAATATTGAACTTAGGGTTTTAATTAATAATTAATAATAACATGAATTTCTTCATTATTTTGTTGACATGGTACCTAATTATTAAATTATATTATGTGGAAAATTAAATGTACAAACAATTAAAGCTTTTAGATGGTTTGAAATAAATGGTGTTTACATCGAAAATAAATTTGTTTTTTCTCGAACATGTCTGTCTAGTGGTAACAAGAAAAAGTTGAGGAATAAAACATTTTTAGTCTTGCATTATATGATATCGTTGACAGTGATTTTATTGTATTAATGTAGTATATTGTTACTTAATCATTTTAAAATAAACGTAACTTGGATTTGGTTGAAAGTAACTCGTCATTTATTAACAATTAATATCAATAAAAATCGATCGAGTTAAAAGTCGATAATCAATAGAAATAAAACGCATAAAGCCATAAAGTTATAAGAAATTTAACGATAAATGTATCTATATTATATTATAGAAAATCATACAACTAATCCAAATGCCATTTGTGGTAGCGACGAAATGACACATTGTTCCTTCTTAAAGACACACTAGTAGGCCAATAAAATTAACATATCAGATACCTAACGTTTATCAATAGGGATTGGTACATTTTGTCCCAGATGAACTTTTATCGGTTAATTGCGTCCCGGAAAAAAAGGTTAGTCCTTTCACCTCTTATTCTTAATATCTAATCATTTTTTTTTAATTGGAATTCGAATTTTATAACAATGGTAAAAATTGTATGAAACAAGTTGTTTATAATGACGTAACCACAAAAAGTTGTATTATTGTAATTGTTTACGAAAATATTAAACGTTGAAAAAATATGTATTTTTTTCCGACATGACCTTATATATTGCTACACGACGGGCTGTTTCAAAAATATGTGCCTAAAACTGTGGTCAGGCTTATAGTCCGGCTCCACCTGTGCCCAGCATATTTTATTGGTCTAAGACATAATAATATATTATACGATCATGTATATTATTATGCGTACAATAAAACGTCTCGCTGTACACGCAATAATTAATAATACATCGTCATCTCCTCAAAAGTTCTCTATAAAGTCTGTCCAAATAATGCATTATGGAAAATAGACGCCTGCAAATTCAATAGTGCGAACACTCGGAGAATATTGTAGACCAAGATTTATAATCAAAGACGTGCCAAAACTTTGTGCGGTACACGGAAACGGACTTACATGCACGCTGTAATGGTGCAGGCAACGGCGGCGGCGATCTCCAACTCCTCCCGAAATACCGTCGAACAACTACAATAATTGCGATCCGTCATAACTCACAATAAGTATTAGGTAATATTGTTTAATATGCGAGCTACACAGTGTTGTCGTAAACATATGTCGCTCGACTATTAGACGAAATCCGTAGAAGTCACCGCGTCGAGTTGTGTTGCAAATTCAATTTTCCACATTGGTTCTCGCCCGACTAAATTTGCTAATGGGTGTCCATACACAGTTACCAGTAACCATGTACCCGCCACAATAATGCGTGATTAACGTTGTACCCTTATTGTATAGTTTATAGTATTCAAACGTTTCACCGACGATTTCGAACGTCACCTGTTGTTGTGTCCTCCAGATAAAATATTATTTGTTGCATTATTTGCCTCCGATCGTACACTTGACGTCGTATCGCTGAAATCAAAAAAAAAAAAAAAAAACGTGTGTAATAATAATTGATATTGTAACAACAGGCAATAATATGATGTACGGCCGGCATAACCCAACAGAAACATGGCAGAAACCTACGGGTGTCCAATAAGAATTCTGCCAGACACAAACACACACGTGATAAGACCTACCGTTTCTGCCCTCTGCAAACCAACAAAAACCTACAAAACAGCTAATGATCATATAGGCGTAGGGCTTAAGATCAATTAAAACAAATCAAAAAATATTTGATGCCAAAGATGGGCAAGGTGGTCGTTTTTTTCAACCAGTTAAAGTTCAGTCGTTTTTCTGTAAGACCTAGCTAAGTTCGAATACAAGGTGGTTATGTTAGGTTTCTTAAATTTAAATATTTTAAATTTCTAACTTAGTTCGTTAGAAGTTACTTCGGTGAAAATAATAATTTTAATTTTACTTTGAGTTTGTGTAGAAGTTAGTTTTTTATAGTTTAAAACCCGGTATTTTGTTCAAAATATATTAAGTATTAGATAAACCGATTACTCTCGGTGTCCCGGTATCTTACTTAAGTTATTAGTGATCCATTTGATCAAATTCCTCAACTTTTAAGTGATTAGGTAAGTAATAACTATTACAACTCTTATTCAAACGAATTGGAATATCAGTCATTGGGACACGGAGAGTATAACGAAATAAGATGTTTATATTATTTATCATAATAATATGATACTATATTCATATAATATGTACATCTTCTGGACATCATAATTATAGTCATCAACTTGCATTGCAAGAAGTCAGTGTATCGAGTATAAATAATTATTGTTCACTGATATCATGACGAGAAAAATGTTTTTTTATCTTACATTTGAAAATAACATATTTTTAATAACTCAACCCTTAGAGAAGAGCAACGTGGTCTCCGACCGCATCTATCAACAGTTGCCTGCAACCCGACCTTCTCCGACTACACACCTTCGACGTTTTTAATTGTAGATCGCAAGTGGACGATATTATTTGTAACGATTTTGAAAAAGCGTTCGATCGAGCAACACAAATCAAAGTAGGTATTCTACGCGCAACTGTTTTTGGCGACCCGCTCCACCCGTCGTTTAGCACTTAGCTCTTTTCTCTCGGAAAGAAATCAATGTAATACTATTCACGGTGTCACGCCGACATCTCTGTAGCTTCTACTGGCTCCCCTCGAGGAGGTCACCTCTGTTGTTTTCAATATTGCAAGCTATATAATATTACGTCGTGTGCGTTTGTCGGCTGCATTTTCCGACGACGTGAAATCGTTCTTTCGCGTCGACTCTACTGCAGAGATCGTGCTAAACTTCAATTTGATATCGACTCACTCGTGTCGTGGGCCGAAAACCTTGGATTACCCTTTAACATTCACAAACGCTATTCCGTGAAATATATTAGACACCTCATATTATGTCCTATACGCATTTCAAATATAGAACAGGTGTGTCACCATATATTGTGCAGTTATATGGCAACGATGTATGCGCAATCACGACGCATGTGTATCCCGCTGGACGACATTCCAAAGTTTACAGTGACTCATATAATAACTTATGATAATGTGCCGTAAACGAAAAAAAAGTTTGGGAACCACTACCCTAGAGTAAATAAATATATTTGCAATGGTGCCTAGGTGGGTCCACATTTTTGTAAAGTATTATCTGTAACGAAATAATTAATTTCAAAATGTTTTTGAAATCTAAGTGGTTTCTTATATTATACGATATACTATATACATACCAACTACATATTAAAATGTAAGTGTTTTTTATTATAATTTGATTAAACGAACGTCTTAATATGATAACAATATGCATTAATTAATAACGGAATAGTTGTTGAAGAACCCACCGTCAACTTTTTAAGGGTTTTAAATTCCACTCTAATATTAATTTCACGATTATTATTCGAAGCAGAATACTTTCTACAAAGTTTTATAATGTTTAAACACCGAATATTGTGTAAGCAGTGTTTTCACAAAATAAGCTTTTAACAATTAGATGAGCGTATTTTACATCACATATTATTTTAATGGGTGCTTAGACGTACCCGCAATATTTTCGCCAAGGGTACCCGCAAAATATATTTAATGTTTACGAATATCAAGTGCGCATAGTCAGAAATAATGTTATTTCAGCTGTGTTTGTTTAGTATTATTATTGCAAGCTTGAAGTGAAAAGTGTTTTTAATTTGATTGTTTTGAAAAATGTTTGTTACGAAATGAAAAATATTTATTAATTATAGGCTGTTATACCTATTACCTGTTATACGCGATATACCTAGCTAAATATTATTATTAATTTATTACTTTAGGTACTCGAGAAAAGTACGTATGCACGTCAGTGTACATTATAGACGACCGGAGTGAATAGGTACTCAAATGAATATTTTACTTTGATTTTAATTAAAATGATAACATCGAACTCGACTGGATGGTTGTAGACCGTCGAATAATACTAAAATTCAATCGTAGAGAGATAATTATTTAAAAAACAATACCTAGGCAACTGTAAGAAACATAACGAAATGTAAATATACGCGTTTATTTTTAAATTGAACAATTCTATTTACAATAATACTTCGCAGCGATTACCTCGATTTACATTCTGACAAAACGTTATTATAATAAAATTATTGTATTCGAGCAGTTGATTAAGTATTTAAGTTTTAAATTTAAAAAAAAAATGTGTTGGATGTGTTTACGGGACGCTGTCGCCTATGAAGTATCATCCACTCCTAAAATTAGAATGCTATTTTAATGAAATGTGACCGTTTTTAAATCATGTTTTGGAAATCCGCGATGACATACCGCATTTTAGTTTACAGTAAATAGGACGATTATGGTTTAGGTTATAATAATTTCTATTGTATCATTGATATTTGTGAATTCTCGTGAATGATGTTATTACCTATCTATTGTATTAGGATGCCAAAAAAAAGCAAAATATAGCACTAAGTTCAGACTAAAAACATTTTAAAAAAAGGGAAAAGCTATAATAATCTACGAATTGTATGATAAAAATGATATAAAAGTGTAAGACAATATTATTGTTGTGTCCTTGTACATTGCCTATATTTATTTGAATGCAAAATATATATATTACCTCCTCGATATGTTGACGGACTTTTTATAACACACGACCCAAGTATTAAATTGTTATCATAACTTTATCATATTCGTCCAAACCACATTTTTATGACATTACGTATTCAAACATATTTATATGTCTGTGTAGGTGGCATAGACAATAATAATCCAATAATCCTTTGCGTGATTCATTATCGTCAACATTGTCAGTTTTAATACCATTATCGAGTGTTAAGTACAATGAAAAATTATATTACTTCCGTATAGTAACTGTAAAAATATATTATAATAGACGCTATAAAAATATTGACATCATGTATATAATATAGGTAGCGAAATAATAGTTCGCAATAACTACAATACTTGATCATCAATCGGTATTGAATAATTATTAAAAAAAAGTGTATTTAGAACATTGATAAATATCTTGTTGATATATCATACAAATAATTGATTCAAGAAGATTAGACATTGTTTTTGTAAATTTGAATTTTGCACAAGAATGGTCATTAACGAGTTAAAAAGTATTTTAAATTTCAACTTTTTAACAAAATTATATAGTTACTTTTGAGTTTTGTAAATTTAACTGCTAACACTAAACTTCGTTGTTTTTCACTTAGCGGTATACCGACGAATCCAATTTTAATTTGAATGTGTTGAATCGTGTTATTATGTTTTCCATTTTATGTAATTACGTACATTTCAATCGATTTTGTTTAGATATCAAAATATATTTCAGGTAATATTTGATCTGAATATTAGTTTTTTGCTAATAAAAACGCTTTATATTTTTCAGTTGATAGAAAAAATAAAGTAGAGTAAAAGCAGCGTTACCTAAGAGGTTAACCCAACCTAACGAAACAATAAATAAACATTTAAATTGAACTTAATACACATTTAAATAAAAAAAAATTATGTATTAATTTTAATTTTATGTAAGTTATTCAAAAATAAAATTACCTTTTAACCACTTCTTATTAATGAATTTTAACTATAACTTGACCAAGTAAAAGAAAAATGCATTACTGTCTCAGCTTTGAATATGAAACGTAACAATGCATTTGATAACTGATTTTTGTTACATATTACATAATTATATAAAATATTTTTCTGGAATAACGTCATAGAATTAAATCAATTTTAATCCCATACTTGTTTTATACAGTGTGGGGTCTTCTTCGCTTGAAAAATGCAGACTTCGCAAAATATGATTTATTTGTATAAATTAATTGATTTTTTTTCGAGGGAGGGGAGATTGTTTGAGCCGCTGTACGTGACTTAGAAAAGACGCGCTTACTAAAATATGAAATCGAGTACAACGCTGTGGGACTCAAAAACCTGCCAAAAAAAAAAAAAAAATTAAAAAAAATAAACAGCTGTTTTTGCTAAATACTTCGGGTATATTTTATAATTGATTCGACGCGTAACGATAATAATACGTTACTATAGCGGGGACCCTAAGTATATTGACATAAATAAATTTAATTATGTGAAGTAACATCGAAAAAACATTATGTAAACGAGACGTGTATCTCAGTGACTCGTAATTATTATAATTTAAAACGTTCGAGAGTGCACAGAGCAACTGTGTACAAAGTTTCTCCAAAGACAGCGAGTGTCGCGATGTTCGAAGGCAACGACGGGATGTCGGTTTAAAAATATTATAACGCAGGATGGATTTTAAATATTATTGTTTGCCTTACGGTTGTAAATATTTTATTTAAAAAAAAAATTTAAAAAAAATGGTCGCTCGCTCTTATTTCCTTAACGATCTTAGATTCTGACAAAGCGGAAAGTATATCGTTGTTGAGTTTAATTGGTAGGTATCCTGACATAACAGTAACGGCTGTATGATTTTTACGTTCTGTGTTCATAATAGTGTATCTCAAAAATAATATGAATAATATTATAAAAAAAAAATCCTGCGGTTTGAAATGAAGTCATTTCAAATAATAATAATAACAAATAAAACGACAAACATAATAATACGGGATTTCGCTTTGAAAAATTGTGATGAGATCGACCCAGAGGTGGATTTTAAGCAGCGTAACATTTTATCGTGCTTAAGAATCCGCGTGCGTTGTCTCCGTCTTTGCAATTAATGCACAACATTAGCAAACTTTACGTTAACAATAAACCATTTTACTCTGTTCAAACTTAAAGCGAACTGAACTACGATGTAATTTAAAGGTAACATAATTGTTTAATGCGTCCCGGAAGGTTTTATAAATGTTATTATTTCTAAGTGGGTTTTGATCGTTTTAAAATTTTGCAAAATAACATGACGTGCAGTGTCAAAATGGTCGCAGCTATTGCTTCTTAGTAAAAAAAAAAACACCAACAAAAGCCTCCCAAATGTTCTACGTATAGTAATCTTACTTGTAAACCGCATACCCGGTCGATTTACGATAATTGTATAAATATACATAGCGAAATGTTTTATTGTGATAGTACGATTTTCCGTGTTGTGCATATTTTGTGAGACGGAGACAAAACATGCGTGTTGATGTGCCACAGATTTACGTCACACGTCCTTGCGCATTGTGACGTAGGTACCTCCGTATGGTTTTGAATTTTTACCTAGGCATTTAAAATTAATTTAATAATCATTAGTCGACTTTGCCGATTTTTTTCTTTGCAATGTCCCACAACAATTGGTAGAAAAATACGTAAAAACAATTATTTTAAGCCCCATCACTATACAGGAGCCTAATATGCATTTTTATTTTGTAACTATTTACTTCTTTTGAAACTGTTTCACTGGCTCTAGTCGATTTGCCCTAAATTATATTATATAGTATGTGTAATTTTCACTAACGTTTTTTTGAAAATCGGTTGTCGTTTGCCCCATTTCAAGTAGTAAAAAATTAGCAACAAAATCAAAATTGAATATTCTTTTGATAGTTCGTAGTCGATATAGATAGTACACGATATCGCGGTATGAGCAGATGCTAATTATAACATAGAACGTTCCATTTTAGATTTTCAACAGTCACTAGCCCACACAGTTCTACGATATTTCAGTATTGACTTTTAACTTGAGCGTACTGTAGAAAGATCTATCGGTTTACTTTGATGAAAATTACAATTCATATTTTTGGTTGTCGTCTATTTCCCCGAAAACCTAACCTAACCCAAAATATATATATAACAGCTAGCTGTAGTTTTGTCTAAATATACAAACATAAAATATGCGCCGTCGAGTGACACGATTCGCTCCCACCAATTTTCAATATTATCATATTTTACTTACATGTTTTAGACGAAGGTTTTTTACAATTTTTCTTTAAATAAATCGTGTCACCCGACACCAAATCATTCGAACGGATATCGTCCGTGCAAACGAATCACATAAGTTTACGACGCACTCCGAAAACATATATTTTATTTGTTACACAATAATATGTCTATTTTCTATCTGGCCATAGCGCACATAATATGCTAGGTACTTGAACAAAACTACTAAGGTCTTAAAATGATAAGCACATATGACAGCAACATATTATTATTATATACCACGAATAACGCTTGTGTGATACAACTGTTAGCTTTCAATACGTTTTATATGTTCCGAGTGAACCAGAACGTTTTTACAATTGTTTTTTTTTTTTTTTACCATCTCCTTAAAATAGAATTAGGCACAGTGTTGTAAAAATACGGTATTTTATTTTCTGTTTGGATAATACCAAATCATACCACGGCAAAGAGCGTCGATGTACTCTAAGTTATTGAAAATTAAACACAGGTTAAAAAACTATTGTACATAGGTACTATGTGGCCAATTTTAAAACGGCTTAATAATTCCAGAAAAGATTTAAAAAACCACGATACCTAATACAGAAACTATTTTAGAGTAAACTAATATTTAAAGTCGCATTCTATACGCCAATACCAGTCCTGATATACCTGCTTATAGTGACTAAAACAATTTGAATTCAAAATAATGTAATTAGTTACAACGATTTACAGTACATCATGTTCTTAAATATTAAATTAAATTTCTAATAATAATATAAACTATTTTTTTCCATATGACAGTGTAAAATCATTTTATACCATGTACGTACAGTTCCTTGCAGTGTAATAGAATTGTATATACCACTCTATAACACAAACTCACAACTGTGGTAATAGGTAATATAGGTATTTCATATTTCATATTATGTAATCAATGTAATGATATAAAATTGTTTCAGTGATTCCAGAGGTTATTTCGTTTTACAGGACTCGATAAAATACTAGAAACAATAAACAGTTCGGTTATATATATATGTATAGGAACACATAATCAAATTAATTTCCGTCTTCACTTCTATACTTAGGTAGTCTGAGTTCCATAAAAGTGTTTATTGACAAAGAAGAAGCTTCGGATATTGTTTAGCGAACATCTTTTTAAGCAGTTTTATTAAATTAATGTTAGTGCATGGAGGAGAAATGATTAATGAAAGATTCCAATTAATTAAAGATAAAAGTTTATTTTGTACTGTCAGCTTTTTAGTGTGCAAGTACACTTGGATGTTGCTACTAAAAAATTATTTCTGAGAATTCATGTGACCGTTGAACATTTTTTAAAGTGTACCTATAAAGTAATGAAAATTGAATAAAAACATTTAATAAAAAAAAAAAAAAAAATAGTTGCCATGTAAATATGTAATATATAGATTATCTATATATTACATATTTATAGCAAGTAGATAATCAATATTGAATAGTTTTAGTTTTTTACTGTTAACCAATCATACAAACTTTAGAAATAAAGAATTATCTGATTTTAGTTAAATATAAGACCAGAAAACTGCATTACCTACTTATTAACTATATTCAGTATAGTAATACATATTATATGAGATTATGCACTCTATCCATTGAGGATATTATTATTACTTTTTTTTAAATTTTCATCTACTTTTGGCTGTTGCGAACTAAGTAAGCGGATTAGCTATAACCAATTATAAAAGCTTTTAAAAAAGTAAAAAATTACAAAAGTTGAAGATGTACAAATATTATCCTGCACCTACTCTGTATCTTAAGGATTAAATGTCTGAATTTATTATCGGACTAGACAAAATAAAAATAATACAATTTTATTTTATTGCCAATTAATTTTCATAGCACCCTCCTTCCCCCCTCTCCATCTCAAAATGATAAAATCTTACTAATGAAACTGCATAGATCCATTAAATTAGGTAATAAAATGGTAATCTATCCAAAAAAATCAGATTGAAAACACATTATAAATTAGGAAATCAATAGTATTTTCACCAAGCATGCTCTCGCCAATTTTCACTTTAGTTATAAGTGTATTCTAATTCTTGACATTTTTAAATATACTTAAAGACCATTTATTTTCAACTTATTGGAACTTTTCATACTACCTACTTAAGGAGTTTATTGTGTTGATATAAACTTTTACTTTGCGGGTGAAAACCTTTGTTTACTGTAACTTATTTAGCCGACAATTATTTTTAAGAAAATGTCTACGCACTGTGTGTTTTTTCTCTCTGGCCGTGCGCAACATGTACAAAACGCATTTACGCAGAATCTTTTTTTTTATGTTTTTGTATAATATAAGATTAAAATTCTTTATTAAAAAATCGATAGAGAATAATATTTTTTAGGTAATGATATATCGATTTGCCTAAATATTGTCTCAAAACAATTTAAACACCATTTAAATGTACAGTTTAAAGTTTTATATTTAGAAAGCGATTACGAAGTCAAATAATAATAAAATATAAAACCGATATTTCAAACCATCAAAAATGTTATCCTTTAAAATTTTCGTAATAAAAGATTTTACTCTAACGTTACTCAAAAATCATAAAAAAATCATTTTAGGTGAAAACTAAAATTTCATGTTAGCAAATAATAATGTAAGTAAATACGCACTGACATCATCTTCAAATTCTCATTTAAAAAACAAAAGTTTGTACAAAGTACTGCAGAAATCTCCTTAAATAGAACAAAAACATTCAAGAATTTTAATACACGGTCTTTAAGTGTATTTGAAAATTTTTAATTAAATGAAAAATGGGGGTTAGCATGCAAAGTGAATCACTCTGGGCTAGCTCTGCAATGACTGCATGTAATGAGGAAATAAAAAAATAAAAAAAATATGTAGTATTCATGTTTAGCGAGGTGAGAGTAATATTGTTCAAAGAAATATCAATTTAAAAATTAAATAACTTAAAACTTAGCACATAACTATAAATACATTTTTAGTTGCGTTTTGGATATCATGTATCTGTGATAAATGGATAATTTAATATAGATATGCCATAACGAGGTTTTCAATTTTGTTTTTCCTTCGATTGGTATTCATTTTGTGAAACTATAATTCTTGGTTTTATATTTTGCGCCAGTAGAGGTGCATTTAGCTGAAAATAATTTTTAAATAATAAAATAATAATTTAGAAAGGTACATATTAAGTATTTTTCGTTTTGAAAACATTATTTTCTCTCTCGCCCATAATATTATGTAGTTTTTAGTTGTGTCGTAAAGACTTCTTACGCCGGACTGCAGTAATTAAATCTAACGTTTCGCAGGACAACTACCTACGGGGTGATAACAATTAGTAAGGAGGATAATTAAATAAATAAATAGGTACCTTCTTAAAAATGATCTTGAACATATTTTATAATAACTAGTATAAATAAATTTACTATTAACAATAAAATGCTTACGGCCCCCGCCAATTGGGAGTGATAATAATAATAATAATAATAATAATATAATAAAACTGTACAGTTTGCTCCGCGTATTCAGAGTAATGCTCAGGTAGAATAAAATCAATAAAAAGTTCTATGACGTAGATACTGGATGAAAATAGCTCAACAGAACTTTGCTATAGATGTATAATAATATCAACAAATTTAAATGTTGCATAGTACCGAGAACGATACACCTTCAAGCCTGACGTTCAAAAACTTCTGATGTGTAAACATCTTTATATTATAGATACGCCCCCCCCCTCCCACACACAAATTGTAAGGCTGCGCAGTAATACATTTCGTGTAAACCAACGGAAAACGCTTTACATGCAATGAAAGCGAGTTGAGAATGGCTTGTAATATTTTAAGCTTAATACATATTTACGGTAATTAATACTTGGTATTTTTAATTTTAGAGCACAAATTATTGGAAATCTGGATTGATTTTCAATCTTTTCGACAGAGCATAGATTTTGTTGCAACATAATATTGTGATATTTAACAGAAAATTAACAAACAAAATGTAAAAGATCTAAAATGTTTATCAATACTTTGAATTACCATTGTGTACCTACCTATATACAAATAAAGGAATAGTATTAGATGAGTAAAATGATTCTAATTTTCTACGATTCATATTTCTAAGACGATTACAAAAATCATTTGAGGATTAATCGTCGTCATTATACTGTGTGTCAATACCAAATGTTGTCATGATTTGAATGCTAAACAAAAATTGTGAGTGTGTACGTTCGATATATATTTTTTTTATTACCACAAGAACAAGTTATGCGGAATATACTTTTATAATAAATTGATTCCAAAACCGAAAAAAAACGAGGAAAATAATTCTTAACCCAACCGCAAAAACCATTTTTGATTTTTTTTCGTGTGTAGAACTCTTTAGTCTTAATCCATGACAGAGGCAGACAAACTATTCGCTCATAATCGTTTTCCATCGAATATAAGTACTATACAAATTAATTCATTGAATTCAAACATTGAACACATTATTATTATAACAATTGCAGTGGTCAGTGACGAGGTACTGCCCCACGTTTTCTTTTTTTAGTTTTAATCCCCAATACTTCCAATTTTCTTTTAGAAACCGCCTTCGACGGTGAGAAGCAGCATTAAATTAACACGATGGTCTGAAAACAATTAATATACCTTTGTAAAATAAATTAACAATATACATTTAATTATATTGGAAATTAAGAATTTACATTAATCTATAAATACACACGAGACACCTACACATTATGAGGTATCGAACAATAAATAAATTACAATATAAATAATAGCTTCGCAATGCACATTGAAGAATATTATACTTAAAATTCCAATTAACGAAATTGCAGTACTGTATAATTATGTTTCGTAAAAAAAAAACAACAATAATTATTATTATAGTATACAATATTATTAAGGCAAGTTATTTTTTAACGATTTTTTGCGTGAATCAAATGATGATAATATTTCGTTGAGGGATTTTCCTTTTGTTTCTGGCATTATGAACGCACCGAACAATGCACTTGCAAAACAGAATATTGTGAACACTGACCAAACAAATTCCACTCCGAATTTCGACACTAATGCAGGGTACACTTTGATGACTAAAAACATTAATTCGTATCCAATCACTTGTACGATTCCGCCCATTACCCCTAAAACATAAAAACAATTAAGTATAACAGTTTACAAAAAAAAAAATAAATTTTAAATTTAAAAAAAATTAAGAATATTAAAAATGTGGCCTAATAGTGATGAATCTATAATCAGGTGTTTGACAAAAAATGAAAAAATAAACTGTACTGCTTTTAACGTCCACCGATATTCAGCTTACACACTACCGTGTACCTGTATACGCATGACCCTAACATATAATTTTGGTTTGAAATATTATTTAATATAAAATGAGTATTCCTGTTGAAAAAGTTTTAAAATTTCAAATATTACAACTTCATTTCAACAGCGTCCTAAAATAGCTGGGACACCGTACTCCAAGGGCTACAGTAACCCACGTGGGCGCCCTGTTTATACCCCATGCGATTTGTTTAACGCCAGACCTAAAAATTGCCAACGATTTGAAATTATTTTTTTTAAGTACATAATTTTTAAGCTGTTGAAAAACAAGGTTTCGATGTTAGGTCTCATAGGGAGTAACCCCTTTAATTGTTTTCATTAGATCGGTGGTACGGGGAAGTTTTATTTTATAAAAAAAGTATTGTAATTTTGTTAACATTGTACGCGGTGATTGAAAGGAACTCTGTTATTTTTTTCTAGTCTTTGGTTCCCCTTTTAATTATTTTTCCAATTTGAGCAAACACACACATTGATTTTCATATCGATTTGTAACAGAAGTGGACAATTATAATTAAGGCTGGGATTTCGATGCACTTTGCATTGTTTTTCAAACCTTACTGTGCCATGCTCGTCTTGTCACAAATTTGTTTTATATACATTTTGAATGAGAATAAGAAAGTTTATTTTGCATTTTTTGGCATTTTTTAGTTTTTAGGACATTTCCTTAATTTTTTAGGGCATTTTAGAGTTTTTGGAGCATGTTTTGAGTTTTTGGAAACCAAGTGTATGAATTTGAAATTTTATTTTAAGATTTTAAGATTTTTACACCAACATGGTTTTTAAATAAAAATAACAGATTATAAGTAGGTATTCGTACTTCGTATTATATTATCGGACAATCAACTTTTTTTTTAGATTTATACTAAAACTATGTGTTTACAGTTTACACTTGTAATATAATTTTATAATGCATTTTTTAAAACTTCTTATTATTATTTATACTAAAATTATTAAAAATAAAAAAAATTGTAGATCATAAAAGCATTTTTTTTTAGGGCCTTTTGTCGGGTTTTTTCAGGACATTAAAATCTCAGCTATAATTATAATATAATACGACACCTTTGACGGCCATCGGGAACACCTCTCCACAAATGGTCCAGGGCAACGGGAGCATGGCCAGCAGGGCGAAGAACACGTACGCGATGAACGCGACGATCAGTACGAAGCCGTAGGGCGGCGTGGCCACGTCCTTGTAAATGCGCATGTAAAGGATGACGATGGACAGCGACACTGCCATGCCACCGCCGGACGCGACGACCAGCGTCTTCCGGCGGACGTGGTGCAGCATGGAGTACACGACGCTGCCGGTGACGCGGGACAGGGACAGGAACGCGGTGACGGTGATGCCGTCCCACTGGACGCGGCAGTCGCGCAGCACGTCCACCGAGTAGAACAGCAGCACGTAGAACCCGCTGCCCTGCTGGACGATGAAGAACGCCGTGGTGATCAGGGCCGGCTTCCAGACGGCCGGGCCGGCGAACAGCGTCCAGTACGCGGCCTTGTCCGGTCTGCCCTCGTCCGCGCCGCACAGGCGATCGTCGCCGTTGACCGCCAGCGCGGTGACCGGCGCCGGGACGGTGGCCGCGGCCGGTTCGATGCCCAGCCACGCCTCGGCCGCTTCCGCTTCGCCGGTGCGGCCGCGGGTCCGGAGCCACATGGGCGTCTCCGGCACCAGGAACAGGGACGCGCAGTTCACGGTGCTCACCACGAACATTATCAGCGACACTGTCTGCCAGTCGAAGAACATGGACAGCACGCACTCGGCCATCATGCCCAAGCCCACGAAAATGGTGACCACCGAGAAGTACAGCGGCCGGTACTTGGTGGGGCTCACCTCGGCCAGGTACAAGTACACGCAAGTTCCGGACCCTGCGAAACGAAAGAAAATCGTTGAGAGGTAAAAAAAAAGTCCAAGACCAGCCGAGGGCATAAACGAGTCGAAAACGTCAAGGTCGAGTTCAGTTAATTTTCATATTTTTTAACTCGTTTTTTACCTTTGCCGACCGATTTTTATCCGAATAAACTCAATAAATGACGGTTTATTACTTTAAGTCGAATCCACGTGTTGAGATAATACACAAATAATAATTAAATAATTAAATGATATAATAATATTATATTGTTGGCGAAGAAGCATATTGCGCTAACGTTAACCGTTTCGTTGTTTTAACCATAAAACCATATTACTAGCTACATTTATGTGTTCCAAAATACATATATTTATATATTTTTTCTCAACTCAAATGAACAAGTTCACTGCAAATTGTCATATAACTCTTACCTAAACTATGAGCTTAAAAAAAAAAATGATTTATAACTATAAGCTTTAGTCTGTTAACAGATTCACAAAAATCGAAACCTAAACCTAACAATTGTTTGATTTTAAGGACAAATGCTAGAATTAATTTTGTGACTTCCATTGCTACCTGCAGTAACTTGGATGATAAAAAAAATGTGATGATAATACTGTTATCATAATATGTTCATGAAATAATATTGTTGAATAATGTTCGTGACTCATAATAACATCGACAGTCGACATACCTTTCATTTGACGGGAGAATAACATGAAATAAATATTCTTTATGCAATAATTTGATTTAAAATTTGACATTCGTTCCCGAACCTGTTGAATGAAGGGATCGCCGATTTAGTGATGGGCATAGTAATATTTAATGACTGAATCATAATATGATGCGTCATTATAAATTATTTTATTTCACTCACAATAAATCTTATGAGTTTCGACTAATTTTGGGGCTTACATTTACCTGCACCTCCAGAAAGTAGTATGAAAAACATAACTACTAGATGATAGCCCCGTTATCGTAAATCGTGAAATAACATTATTGGGTTTTTTTTATAACCAGGATAATGAGATACCGTGGGCAAGTCAACATATCAATCACTCGACAAGAGAAAAGTGAAATAAATGAACTTTACGCGATACTTCAAAGAAAAAAAACACATTCATGTTACAAATGTACAGTGTCCATTCTTCATTTTAGAAGACTTAAGAATTAAGATATCTACTGTTGGCATATCAGGTTTGCGAGGGAGCTGAATGATACCTTTGCACTCCCAAAAAAATGACACCAGTCCTCAATTATTCCACTATAAATAGTGAATACTATAGGTACTAGATACCATATGTGACTAATGATGGGACACGCCTTGACCAAGTACAATAGTGCACGCACGTTCCCGAACCTGTTGAATATTGTATGGATCATCGTTTTAGTGATAGGTAAACAACTTAAAACTACTAGTCTAAGGCGTAACAGCTGAATGACTAAAATGTAAAACATACAATGCGTCATAATAATTTATTTTATTTCACCCACAATAAGTCTTGAAACAAATTTTCCGGCTTACGCTTGCTACCCCCTGTCACTACGAGTAGCGTGAAAAAAATAACGCGATGATAATCCTGTTATCGTAAATCATGAACCACTGTTATTGAGTTATTTTTACAACCCGGATGATGTGATACCGTCGACAAGTCAACATATCGATCACTCGACAGGGGAAACGGGATATAAATGAACTTTATGCGATACTTTGATAAAAAAAAAAAACATTTTTATCTTATAAATGTATATTATGTACGTGTAATGTGTTATCCGTTGTTTATTTTAGAAGATTAAAGATTTATACTGCGAGCATATCAGTCGGGGGAGGGTGGCTATACGATGCATTTGCACCCCTAAACGATGTCACCGATCCGCAATTATGCCACTAAACAATACAATACATACTAGATAATAATATATGTGACTAATGATGGGACGTGACTCAACCAAGTGCAAGTACACACACGTTCCACAACTTCCCGAGGGGTTAGGCGATCGTTGTTTTAAAAAAAAAAAAAGGAAAAATTAATGTACTAGTGCACAGTGTCTTAAAATCAAAAATCTAGCCAAAAGTGCATTGACAATTTTTTTCTACTGAGTAGTTAGTTACAAGTCAGTTCTCTGCTTGGGTCCCCCACCCGATCGTACTAATGATGATGCAAGAAGAAAAATGCATTTTTCGAAATATTCACTGTTGAATGTGTAAACTATGAATATACAAAATTCTAACAAATCATGCAATCTGTTAAATACGACATTTAGCAATTCATAGGTAATTACCTCAGTAGTAAAATCGTGATATTTTCAAACTTAGAGTTGTTATTTACGTTATTAATAATTAAGTAGGCTTTAAAATTCAATGATAGTCCTTATTAAGAGTCTTCAATAGGACAGGCATCGTTGTGGAAAAACCTTCATATAGTTATGATAATTTAATAATTAATAATAAGTTATATTTATACACAAGACGCATATTCTATTTATATACCAATTGAAGTACACACTTCAACCTTCGTTAATACTGAGTAGTTAAATAAAATAAGATTAAATTAAATTAAATAAAATAAATTAAATACTATACGTTAAATCAAGCTGCCCGACGTTCTCCATTTTAATTTAAAACCTATCGCAACTGCATGAATTATAAAAAAGGGGGGGGGGGTGAATCCAAAATTAGAGAATATATCGATCTTGAATTCACTTGCATTTGAAAAAAAATATTGTTTACTTTTTTTTTTTTTAATTAAATGTTCAACGAATTTCGAGTTTACCGATACTTCGAATTAAAACATTATATGCGCATTTTCTGTTTACTTTTATTTCGTGTTTAAATTGTAAAACTCCATAAAGTTTTACTTTTGCGTTTAGAATTAAAACGGTTTGGATTTTTACATTTGAACGGACATTATTCCAGCTGTGTTGTATCCGTCGTAAGAAAGTATAATAATTTAACAAATTTTTAATTTACCCCTCTATTTTTAGTATTGGAGTGAAATGACTTACAGAATGACCGATCATCATTTTGAAAGCAAAAATAAACATAATCTAGGGCTTCATTTTAAACCATTACGATAATTTTAAGGTTGAACATTTTTTATTGCATCAAAATAGAAATATCAAGAATACCTCTCGACCCTCGAATACCCCTAGCTTGAATATAGATATATTATTTGTCTCCCTTAAATGTAATATAAAGCCAATTCACTGGAATATTAAAAATTAGAATGAAATGGATTTTTTTTCATGTACAATTCGCTGAGTTAGTGAGAAAAAACAAATATGAGGGTACAACTTGCTTAAAATTCTACATCTCAATAATCGTCATATGACGTGGTGGTGCGGCGAGCGTGTAATGTTAAATTTCTATTTACTGTTAATTTTATATTTAACGATAACATTAACAAGTTTAACGACAATTTTTTATTATTTAAATGATTGGATATTTTGCTAATTATGTATTGCTAAAATTTATTCACTTGGAAAAATCTTCTCACGAAACCGATTTTATAAACTTAAAATATATTTTATTTGAAATGGCACGGGACGTGAAGTAGCTTTAATTATCTCGTTTCAGGTTATTTTTTTTTTTACCGAACATTCGCTTCAACCTCAATGGTTATTACTATAATTAGCGTATTAGCTTGACGCATTTTTATTTTTTTAATAATTACGATTTGTATTTATTAAAACTAAAGTGTATTACTATACAAGTATATATTATAGGTACTTTTGCTTGTCTTATACATTTTAGCACTTTATTAGTTACTCCCCGTTGGTATCCCAGAAGTTCTTAAAGGTGTTTGGGTAATTTATTTTGTTCTATTTTGTTTTCGAATCTGCAACGAAATTCTGTGAAAATATGTTTTACAGTGATTTGAGTTCCACATGTGGTGCATATTGGATTATCTTCTTCGACCATCAAGAGACGGTGTGTATAACTATACATGGCCAACAATTCTTAGTATATGTTTAATGCATTAGTTTTCGTTTGATTAAATAATTCTATACAATTTATTTTGCGTTATATTTTGTTTAAACACATTCTATATATTTCGTTAACAATTATACATTGTTCCGTGGTATTTTGTTATTTTAATCGTGGTTAAAAATGTCAATAGCTTTTAGTCATGTAAGATTTTCGCAAAATCCGAAGGCTCCAGAACCCTGAGTTTAGAATGTCATGAGGAATGCCAATGTATCAATAACTAACCATAATATTGTAAAGGCTACTTACAAAATAAGTACTTTAAGATTAAAACACTGGTTTAGTGGATGTCGTTTTGGTGTACATTAGGTGTAATCATTGTATTGGATGTTTTAAATTTGAATTCATTGATATAAAATAATTGTACACGAAAAACGATTCTGAGCGAAGGCCTGCCTATCTTATTAATAAATAGATATTAAATATCATGCTCTTACTGTTGTTAAAGTAATTAATTGTAGTTTACTGTATAATAGTCTTTATTACTAATGATATAGTGTGTTAAATTAATGTTTGTCGAAAAGATTGTACTTTAAAATGTCATGAAAGTTTCGAGTACCCACGAAAAATATTTTTAAATTACAGCAAATAGCTTGAATCGTTGTTCTTGGTTTAAATATGTAATATTTTTCAGTTTTTTGGCTATAGAATTAATTACTAACGAGCAACCCTGTTTTAAATTTGCAATCCTTCACCAAAAAAAATTGAACATTTAATACATTTTTAACTATAAAATAATTTGTAAATTTCGAATCTAAGAAATGTTGTCAAAACATGAACTTTGAGTAAATGCTTATAAAAAAAAATCGTGAGTATGAAGATTTAGTGTTTTTCAACTCTACTATTATAACAATATATCAGGATAATTGCATTAAATTTTCAAACTTTTTGACCCAATGAATAAAATAAAAATGTTTACATTTAATGTTATTATTGACATCTATAGAATAAAAAAATTAAATAAAAATTTTTTTTAATATTTGTAAATGGCTCCCAATGAGTCAAAATATTTTTAAAATGTCATCATGTATATAAATTTATAAAGTGATAATTTGATGAAAATTTGTAACTTTACGAGTAAATATCCAATGTCTAACTTCAAACGCTCGTAAAAAAATAATTAGACTTTCCTGTGAACTTTTTTCTTTTGCTAAATATAGGAAAACCTAAGGGAGATTTTTTTTTCACATTTTTAAAACTTAGATATAAAAGAAAATTTTTTTATGAATTTCTAACTCTGTCCCCGAACGATTCAAGTAATCGAGGTTTCACAATACCAATCTACTGCTAAAAAAAATTGAGATTCAAAAAAACAGACTAAAACCATTAGAGCATTATTATTATTTGCGTTTATAACATTTTTAATAACAATTCTGTGAAATATAAAGTACACATATATATATGGGATTCAATTAACCTGTCTGGCTTGCAGTAATTCGATCGGAACTCCGTCGACTATGTCCTCGTATGTTGGTAATAATAAATTATAAAATCGCGATATTTCTACGACGAAATCTCGTTACCATATTTATGAAACCATTTTTAAAAATGGTTACTCAAACCCATCCTTATACGTTTTTCGTTTCAAAATATTCTGCATTATGTATAAAAATAATTGGTACCTATATAATATAGGTACCTTCAACCTACTAGCGACACCCGCAAAAACACTTGGACAAATCGGTTCGATATTCGACGTGCATGCTAAGACAAGTAGTTTCAGAGAATTCGCTGATGTCACATTTATACGTTCTATATTGTATTATTATTATGTTTTTGTCGGTTCGCACTTGGTCGCACATGTCCGCGCACAATTTATTCTATACCGTCGGATACCCGAGGTCAAACGAAATCAATGCAGCACAAAAACATCTACGAGCGCAGTGCATATTGTTATAGGCAGTGTTGTGTGAAATCGAAATGAAATGTTTTGATTTTAATTTCGGTTTCGCTCGTCGAAATTATCATTTTTTTGGATGAAAATTGTTTTTCAAAAATGTCAGGTCTCGTGTGTAAATAATAAGTGTGATATTTCTACACGGCAAGTGCCTAACGTACAATACTCTAATATTATATGCCTACCGAAAAACTGCAGAGTATTCTATCCAGATGCTAATTATTAATAGTTACAAGTTATTAAATCAAAACCTAAGTGATGTATTGCTATCGATCGTCATGATAGAGTATTTTAAAATGTTATGAGTCATGACTGGCATGTGGTTGTACGTTAAGTTGTTTTGCGTCATCCGATAAATATAAATTATTATCCTGGTATTATCCTGGATATTGACCATAATTTGTATTTTATAGACATGTAGTAGTATTGTGTGAAGTATTGTCATTCGTCTAACATTACGACTCGAGTCACAGGTACTTTCCCGTCTTGAAATGAATTAAAATAATGTAACTTTATAAGAATATGACAGACATTTCATATTTTTTGTAGGTACCTATCGGTAACAAGAAACAATTTACCGGTAGATATCATATTGTATACTGGCCGCACGGGTGACAAAACAAATATTGATTTTTATACCTATTGTTGCAGAATATATTCTGTTTAATTTTTGGTTTTTTGAAACATAAATATTGTTATTTTGTTTTTTATTGGTTTTACATTTCTACGATTTTAATTTTGATTTATACCTACGAGCCATACGTGCAAAGAATCGCTTTCTATTTCATCGTCGTTACGCGTGGTCGTGAAACGGTCCTAAAAAAATCGAAATCATCCAAAAGTGAAAAATATTATTTATCTAGTGTTTGTTATTGTTGAATTGTTGATTTTAATTTGATTTAATTGTTTTAATTTTAAATCAACGATACAAGATACATCATACAATTATTGTTATTTCGGTATAAGTTATCGATTTTGATTTTGGTTTCAATATTATAAATGTTTAGTATCTTAATACAAAATTTCGATTTTGACATGATTTCTGATTGTGTTCAGTATTTTTTTAACAATTTTTTGGGTATTCATAATTTTATTTTGAAATGTATTTCGTGCCCTGAATTTTAAGCACTTGTTAGTGAAAACGTTGCTGTCATGATAAATGTAGATATGATATCATATACTTAAACAGCTGTTAATCGTACAGCGAGTACCTCCCATGACGAAGTCAATATTACACCACAAGAGTGTAATTAAAACACCTCTATCCAGACACAGATTAATATCGTACATTTAATATTGTTCAACGCTTCTTCTAAACTTTGACGGTGGCTCGTGTTTTCGTATTATTCGTATTATCTCATCACACGCATGCACATAGAGCCGTATAGTCACTCATACTAGGCAGAGACACAATGTCGGAGACGGCCGGTAGTCGGTAAATGGTAATAGATAAAAGTTGTAAGATTATAACTTTTAAATAAAAACACTACAAAGCAGTTTTTCACTTTGATTTAATTGGTATGTAATAATTGCCAGAAGGTCGAGACTAATTCTTCGACAAAGGATGATAATTGCGTCACCGATGCAAGTTTTCCACTCGCGTTATTTACGACTAACATTTGAATAATTATAAAGCACAATAATGTATTATCTTATTAATTCTGTAAACTCACCAAATCCCAGTCCCAGTATAGCTCTTCCGATCATAATGGCTTTTAGAGAATTGGCGTACGCGAGTACCAGCCAACTTATAATTATTGATATATAACCAATTTGAAGAGATTTTCTTCGGCCAATTTTGTCGGTTAGTATTCCCACTATGAGTAAACCGACCGGGCACACAAGTATTGGTAAACTCGCTGAAAAAATAAAATTTATATTATATTATGTGCAGTATATACACGACGATTAATTATAAATCGTCTAATGATAACTATTTTGTTTGATTCGAAACTTATTTAAAATTAAACAAGTTCCAATAAGCCTATAGAATATAAAAACATTCACTTTTTATTCATTTAATGGTAGTCAGACACAAATAAGGTATATTATTATTGCTTGTTATAGAATTGAGTAGGTATGCTTATTTAAAATGTTCACAACTAATTGATTCATCTATCAAAGACTAAATTACATAGAAAACCGATCGATGTTTTTTAAACGTTTTCAGTAAAAAGAAAAATTATAATATGAAAATGTATTGTTATTGACTGTTGTGCTTTAACGTCGAAAGTATAATAATTTCAAAACCAATAATAACTGAATATTTCGTGTTTATCGTTTGTATACTGCAGTTCATGGACTCGTTCTTTTCAAATTGCTAATCACGCCCATTTTTTTTACTTACAAACGCCAAACGCTTAGTTATAATAATTAGGCGTTTGAATAATTAGTTTGTTCGTTATTCAAGACTATTGCACAGAGAATAATATAATTTCAATCAGATTCAATACACTAACCGTTATATGGCTTGCACACACTTGTACGTTTATTACAGTTATCTAGCTAAATGCATATTTTATTTGTTCTTATTGATCTTGAAAAAATAACGTCGGCGGTGGAGGCCAATGGTTTTAATTTGTTTTGTGACAGTGTCGCAGATTAAATATTTACAATTTTAAACTTTCTGTGGCCGCGGGGGTAACAAACTAACAACTATATAGGTAGGTAAGTACTTTCGTTGGGTTGGGTTTTGTCTTTCGGCAAAATTGATATTAACTAAACCCAGCAGTCACCAAATTAAAATATGTTATGTTCACACAACCATAACGTTCAATTAGTTCTGGAGAAGACATAGAACTACACAAGTTTCGTTGGTATAGTATTATTTATGAATAAATTCGTTCTTCGTAATTTTTGATTGAGATTTTTCATGTAAAATATTAAAAATAAATCATGCTCGAGTATTGCAACCCTTTGTAGAGATTTTTAATTTCCAACTATAAAATGTAATTTAATAGAAATATAAATACATTTTGAATCAATTGTTTTATTTCTTACAAACAGGCGCTATCGAATAACTATGTTATAATTTTTATTTTATTACAGTTGAGAAAGTAGCAACGTAGGTCGCAGTTGAAATAATAATATGTATTCTCCACAGTGGTTAATCGATAGTTGTTGTGACTCGAAAACAGTAATTTTTTTCTATCATTTTAATGTAGTGGACTTTATCTGCGTTATACACGATGCTTTCATCTTGTTTGTATGTGCATTTTTTATTATTGCAATTAAAAACGTGATTGTTCGTGATTTTTTTTTTTGTACACAAATAATACAAAATAAAATCCTCTGACAAAGGACAGATAAAATTCTGTTCTTGCTTACGAACAAAAACATTTTGATCCATCACCATTTTACGATCCATAGGATTATAATATTATAATACCGGTGAAATATACAATGACATTTTTTCAAGTCACAACTCCTGGAATATAATAAATAATGACTAATGATTACAGTGTTATTTGATTTGCAAAATGTTTTGATTTGATATTAAGTGTCATAATATTTCGTGGAAAAAAAACATCAAAACATTAAATAGACATTGTATTTAAAAAATATATATATTATGTAAACAGTAAATATTTCACTAATATTGTGTATTATGAATTAATATCTGAAGCAAACTCACTCAGTCTGAATTAAAGAGTCCGTAAACGTTTGAAGAAAATAAGGAAATATTAAACACAGGTAATAATAACAGTGTTTCTGATGTATAAAAATGAATTGTTCCAGTAAGTGAAGGTAGAATTATTTTCAATACTACGCTACATTGTATACAATGAAAAATTATTTAATATTTTTCAAGTATAATGACACTCATTTATTCATCGACCATAGTGGACAAAACCATATGGAATTATGAGATTAATACAAAATATATTAAAATATCACCAGTGAATCGATTTCATACTATTTGGCAAAATCAGTATAAAAATAACAATAAAATATAATTTAGAAACGGGAATAAAATATGTGTATTACCAGTTTTCAATTAAAATGATCTGGTAACTTTGTTGTAATTCGACATTTAATGACCTAAAAATCTTGAATTTTTCATCAAACATTTATGAATTATCGTTTTATAGATATTATATAATTTTCAACATTTTATAAGCATTTTAAATTGTTGAATTATTTTTAATATTTTGATTAATGATGATAACATAAATTATCTTGTAATCGTTATTTTGTCGAAAACTTAAATATTTAAATAGATAATGTTCCTTGTTAATTTTTGTTCTTCTTAAAATAAATAAAAAATATTTTTATGTAATACACATTAATATGAGAAACAATTAAAAACTTTTAAAGTTAAACATTTTTGTCAATATCACGAAAATTTGCAAATTGTTTTGTAGTTAAAAATTCATGAAATTTTCAATCTAAATAGCTTAAGATTTAAAGTCATCAAATTATAATATTATGTTGATACTATTTTTTTTATACATTTACATTTAAAATTCAAATGTTGATTACATTTGATAACTATTTTAACGAAAAACTAAGATTTTGCCTCCAACAATTTTACCTATTAAGTTGTAATTTAAAAAATATTAATCTTGTGGACTTTGAAGACATTACCTACCTATATTATCATTTTCTATACACAATGCATTTTTTTTAAATATGTTTACAGCTAATATACATTTAAAGCTTCACCGAACTATAACTATGGTACTCAGCATTATAACAGCCAATAACAAATAATGAAAATAATATAAAAGACACAATGTCTTAAAAAAAATTAGCTCTTCTTACTAATAACAAAAATTTGAATATAACTAATGGTAATTTAATAAAAAATAAATAATAATTAATGCATCCTTAGAAATATAGAGTGACGAGCAGTCACTCTGTAAAATTATATTTTGTATGCAATGATACCATTGAATTCGAAATGGATAAATTAATTATTCTGCTCAATAACACTCGACAAATACTATACATCAAAGTGGCTGGGTCGGTTTTTTTACATTGTACGTGATTTTTTGTAACTTTAAGGGATGGAAATTAAAAATATACTTGATCGATTTATTCGTTGTTTCAAATAATTAATCTGGTAGGCCACAGCAAAACACGTCATAATATATGATATTGTCTTCATATCAAATCATAAATGGAAAGTTTTTGATTGTGTTTGCATTAAGTTCGAACTATTCACGTTCACATTATCATTCATTATAATATTATGGTTTGGCAGACAGAATATATTTGACAACATTAACCTTAAAATTATCTCCGGAAAGTTTTTTGATTGCTTGGCACATGCAAAATTATGCTACTCTAAGGTCATGAGTTTCGAACAAACGCGTCAGACGTATAATGACATCAATATATTATCGTGTCTATTCCTCGTTGTCTCGTAACTCGTAAGCCGTAACTTGTAATTATTTAATTTTATTAAAACTTTAAACCATCTTTGGACCTTTGGTGTAACGTGAGTTTCAATTAAAAGAAAAGCCAACGCGAAAACATTTTCAAGAATTTAAATAATTTTGCATTTTATATACAACAAATGGTAAATACTTTGAATGTATTTTAAAAATTACATTTTATAAATAATTATGGCACATCGGATCATTATTTTTACTATTACTATTCTGCAGCCGTCCTATAGTTATCCACTGTATCTTTACTTCAAAAACTTAGTTTTTCAAGAAACAAGAAAACAGTTTTTAATGCTAAATTAGTCCACATGAAGTAAAAACCAAAAATTTTCAAAAATACGGTTTGGATTATTACCTAATTTTTTACAATTATTTAACTATTGATCTTTTGATTTAAAGTCTTTTCATAACTTTTAATGGGTTTTAATGGACTTATCCCACATATTGGTTTACCTATAATGAATCACATGATGAAAAGCAAAAACGTGTTCATGTTTTTATATGGCGTTACTGTCAAATTCCTTCTGATGTCATATCAATGTGTCCATAAAAGTGATGTAGGTATAATATTATTATTATGTGTCTTAGAATTTTAGATATTATTCAAACAAGTTGTATAATGACATTTGCCTACATATGAATATTAGATTAGGTAACTCAAATGTATGTAATATGTATATGTTAAACAAGCATGACGAGAATAGAGCAAGAAATGACAATTTCAGTATAAGCAGAACTTTGAAAATTATAGATTTATTAACACGCCACAATAAACAATAAATTATGTTTTTTTTTTTTTTTTTTTTAATTAAAGATTATAATGATATTCCTTATCGCCGTTAACCGGTAACACGGTATAAATATTATTAATTATATTTCGGTACCGATGCAGAATTTAAACAAAATATATGAACTATTTTGCAGTTGGACATGCTGCACTGTGAGTACAATAATTACTCGGAAGGAAAGCGATAACTCCGGCTCACACACCTACTGATTTTTATTCTAGTATTAGGACATACTGAGTCAAGAAAACTCAACGAAGTAGACCATCGGTCATTAACTTTTTACTAAATTTCATTCTTTTGTTTTATCTATTTTTTGAAATTTAATACCATTGAGAAGTAACAGAGTTACCTCTTTATCTGTTGTAGAACTTCTTGAAAGCGATTCATATTATAACGTCAAATTACTCAAACTACTGCTGAACAATTACTAACAAGGTATGTCTTAGTGGAACTTACACTTTTGTATTGTTAAATTACTTTTACTTAGAATACAGGGCAAATCATAAATAAATTACAATACCGTACGTAATATTATATAAGTTTCTGTTATCATAATTTTTTATTGTGTTAAAATATTATAATATATCACTGTGTGTGTGGTACCAATGAGGCCGATAAATAGGTAAAGTCCTTAACGATAACGAAGATTTTTTTTCGCATATCAGTCAAATTCGTACTTATAAGTTCGTTGATAATAATGAAATAATGATACTTCATAAAAGTCTCGATATTGTTAATTATTATATAATATTGGATTGCAGCAAATCCATAATAATTGTTGTGTTTTTGGAAAAATTGACAATGGCACATTGAAAATAATTTGGTAACTCGAGTTATGATTAAGAATCGAGGTCGATAAGTTAGAAGTTAACAATTAACAAATCATAAATTTAACTCGATAAGTTAAAATGTCATACCGAAAAAAATATTAACTTAACTCAGATTTAAAAAAGTTAACATTCTTTTTTAAAATTATTATGTGGATCACATAAAAAGTGACTGTGTTCTTTCTAACTTTCCAAGCTATAATGAACAATTTTATTTTACTTTTATTAATGTACATAATGTATATATATATATATACACATTATATGTCTGTCAATGATAGATAGATAAATAATTAACCTTTACACATCTCAATATTAATAATCAAACGAATATTAATTTTTTTTACATCAAATATCAATGTAGGTGAGGGCATGTAATAGTAAACCTATCGATTATTTTCAATCAACTAAGAAAATCTAAGTTATTTTAGCTGTCAATTTAATCAGTTTAGTTGATTAGAAAATTAACTAACCAGTTAATGTGCACCTTTGGTAATTGATGATATACTGTTGGCGGTAAAAATAAGTGTAGCTCAATAATTTTTATATGCCTAACCTTAAAATAAAATTGTACTTGTAATCGCTACTATAGTCCATGCCCAGGACAAAAGTCATATAGCTTGTTTCTTCAACATTTTTTTTTTTCATTTAATGAGATTCTAACATAATTTATTGATATAACTGTACCTAACTCAACTGTTAACAATAAAAACAATTATTGTAATGACACTTCATGGAAAGCTCATAGGTTCAGTTAACGTTTAAACCTGTCTGGAGTGTAAAGTTAAGGATGGCTTTTATTAAGGTTCATCGTTTCTTTTGCAGTTACACGTTGAAATCTATCTGAAGTATAAATTTCGAATAAATCTCGGATGCACGTTTTATTTGGGAATACTACTGCCCATTTGGATCTTATCAATGCTATTATGTAAATTGTACATATTAAATAGTGTGTGTAATAATATTTAATATTATATCATTTACCGTCTTCATAGGTGTTTTCAAAATCGAATCATATAAATTTCTCGTGAGAAACGAACGTGCTTTTTACTACGGAAATCGATAGATATAACCAAATTACGTCTGTCTATAGATAACGAAAAATCTGTTTTTATAAAAATGGTGTTACAGCATAAAAGTGTGGCTCAATATGGCACGTTTTTGTTGTTGTTATTATTATTATTATTATTTATTTTCGCAAACTAATGTGTTATTTATTTATATTTTTATTTTTTTTTTTACTAGGGGGAATATAACATAGACTATTGGGCGTGGGGCGGTATGATACGGAGTTTTATGTATGTTATTGTATATTTTTAGTGGGTTTTTGTGTCGGTAGGGTCGTAACACGAGTATGCCCATCCGGGAATTTAGCAACACCGCGGCAGGTACTCTCAGAGCGAGTGCACAACTGAGCGTAGACACCTCTCCACACCGAGCCACCTAATATTACGATATTATTATGTGTAATGACGAAGATACCCCGTGATTTGTTTGTATACCGTTAAACCAAAACTAATCGACACATTTTATGATTGGTACCTAATCATCATAAATATTATGTTTTGGCTCAATATATAGTCAGTAGGTACAAAATAATGTCGTGCCTTTATCCTATTACGTAAGGTCACGCGTTATCACTGCGACACTTGTTTAACGAGCGTTTAATAACGGTGTTATTATTTATTTATTTATTTTTTTTTTTAAAACATTCGAGAATACTAACATTGCCGGCCAACACTAATCGTTAAATAGACGCGAACAACTGACAGTTAAATGGCGACCGTTGAAAGCTTTCATTACCGGTCGTCTTGGGCATAAAACAATGGTGCAGTTGTATTCGTAGAGAATATTTTATATTATAATAACAAACAAATTTACCTATCCATGAGGAGTCTTCAGTATTAACTTTTATCGTGGACGTCGGTTCTTTTAGTTTGGACAGAAGAATAGACGAGAATACGAAAGAACATCCGACGATAAACTGATTGCATGACATTAAACAGGTGCATAACGCCTAAAAACCGAAATGAAAATAATGGTTCATCGACAATAATAACAATAATATTAAACAATAATATTATAATGTATAGGCAGGTCGCTTCGCTATACATCTCGTTTTGTTGTTTCGTCACACGTTATTATACTCACGAGCTTTAGATGGCGACCGAATTTGAAATTCAACATTTTTAAAGATCGGTGTACTCACAGAAAAAAAAAAAAAAAAAACGCAGCCACGGTATAAATATTGTTTGACCGCCGTATACAACAACTACCATACGTGTCAACTCATTCTCGGCTAATGATTACTGACTGGGCGAGCCGCACAATTATTATTGCCAATAATCGTTTGTTGTGAATTAATAATTGTTAGGTACATGTGTGATATTATTTTGCCCGTATCACGATGCCTCTTGAATTCGTGTGTGAGTGTATACAAAAACGTCTATCGATAACGAAAATAATATAGTAGCGCTGTGTGCAATACACCACAATAAATATAGCACACTCGCTGCAGCGGCCGCCCGTCCGTATAATATTGCGTACGTATCGCGCTAATTTTAAGACGAAAAACCAAAAAAAAAAAAAAACCTCCCTTTTTGAACGCGAACCTCCGTTTTTGTGCGATATCATTTACGTTGTATTGTGCGCGTGTATATATATATATATTTATTTTTATTAATCTCATACCTCATGTAATTCGTGTTGCAGACGATAACGAGAAAAATATTAACTCTATACCGTCTTGTATCGTTTGTGTAATAATATATACATCGAGTCGTCTTGAGTATAATAATATGAACTAATAAAAGTCCGACGGCATGTCAATATCGGTTTCGCCGCTTTCGTCGTGTACGTATATAATATTATGTACAATCGCACACTCGCCGTTGTTGACTTACACGCGGTCGTGATCATCGCCATGAACCGTACACATGTATCTAACATCACGGTGCCTGCCAGTTGTTTTTTGCTCTATTGTTTTTTTTTTTTTTATTATTTACGGAATAAAATATTACCTTTCGGCTTTCGGCGGTACCCATGTTGTATAGAACAGAGCATAAAGCGGGTACCCAGTACCACCTATCGTACTATAAGCTGAGTGCTGCTCGCGAATCAATTAGGTTTTCTCGGAATCCCGTTTCGTTTTTCGATTTTCGCGTGCGTACAGGGTGTTTCAACAACAACAATGTGCTAACCCCGTTTTTCCTTCATTGAGACCCGACGTTCGGCATTTCTAAATAATATTGATATTATGCTACGAAAGACCGCACGTATTATAGTATTCAAATGCTCGAGATTTTATGCATTACTCGAGGAGTTACTGCGGCGATTTGATTTTCTGTTTTTCACACGTCTACATCCTTTTTCTGCCGTAGATTATTTAGCGGCTAATTTCTGTGAACATTCTCGAGTGTCGGAATCGAAATTCGAACTAGTAGCTGAATTAACCTACATCGATACGATTTCAAAAATAATATCCACTAAATAATTTTAAATAAAAAAGGAGGTTCTCATTTGAACAGAAGTTTGCATCGCTAATTCTTAATTAGTACAAAAAAAAAACACTCAATCATTTGAAAACATGGTCTTTGGGTGTTTTAAAAAGTTCAAAGATTTGAATTTTAATAATTTCACGAAAGAGGGAAAAAATATGCATCAGTTTGCTTGATGAAATAATCTGTATAAGGTGATTTTTGACGATCAATAATAGTTTTTGAAAAATGTCAACGTTTATGGAAATATTTTTTTTTAATGATATAAGTCATAATATTACCTATATTATAGGTACTACAAAACATTTTTGAAACAATATCATACATATTATTTGTAATCATTGACTTCTTAATTTTTGTACGTTTTTGAACGATACCATAGATATTCATTTATAAACTCATATTATTCTGACAGTTTAAATTCAACAAAATCAAAGTTCGAACCAATAGTAAGTTAATAATAACTACTGTAACTTGAAAATTGTGTCTAAATGTTATGTGTATTTTAAGTTCATAGACAATTTTAGACCATTACTCCGCTCATCAAAGCATTACATATTCATTGAATCCTAACCAATATTAACTACTCTTTCGACATTTGGTTTTTATAAATTAAAAATTTTCAAAGCAACATTATTCTTCGGAGTATGAAATTATAAAGATATACAGTCGTTAAAAGTGTAAAAAAAAAACTAAAAATAACATTTATTTTTTCAACATTTCGCTTTGGTATGATGTTTTACAACTATCCAAAAAAAAAAAAAAAAAATGCTTTACACGTGTTGAAGATTCGATTTATTAATTTTTTATCTTTAAAAGAACCACCCAGTATAGTAAAAGGTACGCGTGCTTGGTTTTGTCTGTATTTCGTTATAACGACGATTCAAGAGATATATTGCTTACGACCGCTGAGCAGGAGACGCTTCGTTTCGATTTGTTATCCGACGCAGACCATCACTCGTGCAAGACATTTTGCGTTTCTATTTAACTGTCTGGGTCACAATGTTTTTAGACTGAGCGGTAAATATTTAAAAAATCGATTGTTTCAAATATACGAAAAGCAAAAAACACGTTATAACACAACAGTAAAATTAAAGACCAAACTCAACGCCGTCTGATGTATAATTTTGGACGAAGGACACCACCAAAAAATTATCCCGAGGCCCCCAAAATGTCGTGCTAGTGATCACGTTAAATGTTTTCGTAATCTTAAAGCGTTACTCTATAAAGCCCACTGGTGTAACGCTGTGTATTTTACACTACCTACCGAAAAACGATTACCACGAAAATCAAAATATTTTAATTTAATCTTTTTAAATAATAAATAATATGATGTAATATAGGTAGATTCAGTCGAGGTTAATGAACTTTATAGTACCTACTTATTACACATTACAGTTGATAATTATTTTAACAACTTTACCTAAGCCTCGTTTAGTTATTGAACTAATCAGAGGCTAAAATAATAATCTTTATAATACATATTACAAATATTACAGTTGATAATTATCTTAACAACTTCACCTAATTCCTGTTTAGTGAATAATTTAAATTTTGTTTTCAAAAACACTACGAACAGCTTTGTTGGTCAAACAATAAGGAAACCTATGATACAAAAATATGTACATATTATAATCTAGTAACCGATAAACAAATATTATATTTAAAATTCGGCGCAAATACTTTTTTTATTAGTATTCGAATGACGATCAAATTTATTGTAAGAGTAATTTTTTTTTTTTTTTCAACACTGCAGCTGCATCGTTCCGTAAAAAATCGAATCGACACAACAGAATCCTCTTGTGAAATGCATAATAATATGCAATAAGGTCTGACCAGACATTTCGGTCCCCGCTCCAGTAGGCGGGTGGTGTGGGTATATTATATTAGCGGCGTTATAATAATAATAATAATAATAATAATAATAATAATAATAATAATAATATTATATCGACGTCGGTTCGGACCGCGTAAAGTCGTATCCCAGAGGCGGCTAACAGGGTCGTCGTACCCACATAATACCGTTGTCAACCGGCGGCGGCGGCGGCGGCGTCTCGGAGGAATCGAATAACGAGCCGGCGTCTGAGGGGTGGCCGCCCGTGGGTTTTGCACAGTAATGGATGGATTCGTTACCGGCGGGTCATTTTACATTTATAGCGATTTTTCAGCGGACGGACAATGCGGCGATCGTGCCGGTTTTGTATACGTCGTCTAGCTGGTCGGGCCTCGGTCGCGAGACCTGCAAAAGTGTTCGCCGCGGCCGACATTTTGTATAGTTTATGAGTTCGCCCGCTGCAGCGAGTCCGCTCGGTGCATTGTGAGTGAAAATTCCGATGTGTAGCACACACGCGCGCATTGTCACCGCCATCAGATCGATTGAACGGTCGCGACACTATTAGATGTGAATTGTTGAAAAACGGTTTTACGACGAGTCGACCAGCCGCCGTTCGCCCGGAGCGAATTCGTCATATCATTATTAATCTGATTGAATCCGATTTTTCGATTTTTGATAATCTCGCGTTGGATTCGAGATTCGACAACTCTTGACGTATAGGGTTGGATCAGTTAAACGTTTTAATCTACGAGGACAATCTTCTGCAGAACTAATAATTCATAAATTCGTTCGAGTAATAAGTGTATAGTATACTCGTCATTTTCAAAACTATGAAATGTCGTTAGTTTTCTATAAGAACAAATTTGTATGGTGGTCAATTAATAATACTTTGTCGTGGGGATGGAGGATGTGGCCGATTTGTTGACGTGCACTGTTCAGTATTTCGTCATTAAAAATATTATTATAAATACTGGAAAATGGTGATGATAGGGGGGGGGGTGTCGTCTAATACCACTGACGACTGGTATAAGCTATTATAGGGTTTTGAGTTGTTTATCGACAGTCGGTAACAGTGCGGCGTTACAAATTTGTATATTTTAACTGCAATTGATTAATCTAGGATTCTTTTGTGGCGTAAGGACAAGAGAAATCTATTTCGATTGAATTTTATCAATTATTAACACGCGTTTAATTATTATAATATCATTTCAATTACGATAGTGTATATTAATTATTATCACTTACCTATGTTTGTAAAATGAAAATAAACGGAATTTGAATGTTTTTATTGACAAAGTACCATGATGCAAATGGACACTCGCTCCCTCTTACACAGTTGGCTTCTGGTAATAGACATCACTATAACAATACGCACCTTAATTTGACTTTTTGAATACTTAGAGAACATAATATATAGTATAGGAAGTGTTGAAGGGGATAATGAAAATAGTTTTCCACAATCCCAGTCACCTATGAAAGATATTTTTCGAAGCTTGCACATTATAAAATCAAACTTTATATTAAACTATGTATCGACATTGTGGACGATGTTATCCAAGATCGACTGAATGTCGACGATTCCCAGTATCATTACTCTCCTAAAGTCCTGACGATTAAGTTGAAATTACAAACAAGTGATGTTTTTACTCCTTCGAATGGTAACATGCATTCAATTTTTTCTCATTCCAAATCAGAATAGTTTTTTTAGTAAAACAAATCGAATTTTGGACTAGTGGTTAACATTACTTGAAGTTAATCAAACTGAGAAGCACAGAGGTAAACCGACACATTGGTGCTCGTCGCAAATTAAATATCTACCGTTCTAAGTTCACTTTTTGATTCCGTAAGACTAGTATTCGACAAAATACATTTTTTTATGGTTGAAAAATAAACACCCGTACAGACCAGAAATGTTCACGGAATATTTTCATCAGAGTCTTCTATATAACACTAAGATACTATTGAAAAAATATTTTGAGCTATTCATTATTGACACTGTACATTTTTCATATTTTTTTAGTTTATTTTTAATTTACGTTGATACGCCATAATAGTCTTAATTGTATTTATGTTAATTCGTTACACGCGTTTAATTATTGTAAATGTTATTTTGTAGTTAACTTTTCATACTGTGCATTTACACCGCCACACCAGTGTGCATAATCGTATTTAATACACACAAGTTGTGTGAAAGTTTTGATTTGTGTGAAAATGACAAATTTTTGCCCAGGTAAATGTTTTAACTTTTAAGTGCTATTTATCATCTCATCCAGATAGATTGTCAATAAACCATCTGCTATAAACTCTTGATAATTTATGGTCATATCTCTGTACACCAGTGGTACAATGATTGGCTCTCGGTTAAAAAGTGTTTAGTACAAGGTTCCTGCCGCATAAGTTTATCTTCGAGCTGTATACCTATTGCAGTTAAATTTTAAAAATATTTAATCTCAATTTTTTTACGATGTTGTATGACAAAATTGAATATTCAGACGGATTTTGTTGAAATTTGAAAGCTCTTATAACCGTAACAACTTGAGAATTTCGATTATTATTTTAAAAGCATACACAATGACATTTTTCAAACATTTATACTTACCTATTTCAAGATTTATAAACCATGAATCCATGTACACCATTCACGCATTGGTATTGACTTACAATGAGTTATACGTTCATAACAAATACAGGTACTACCTACTTGATATAACGTTATAATGAAATGGCGTAGGTCAATTATAATATTCTATTATTCTATGTTATTTTTTTGGCAAAAACCAATTCAACCAACTGTATTACTATAATATCTAATAATATAAATATCTTTAGAAATAAAACCCGTCACACGCCGTTTTCTTAAGGATCTTTTAATCTATTGCACGCGACATTGTAAAATTCCCGATTTCCAAACAGTACCTTGATACTTGTTTACGTTGAATTCATTTTTAAGATTTCATAAAAAAAAAAATATTTATACAATGTTACAGTTAATAAATTTAAATTAAATGTCGATACTCTTTGTGAAGTTTAATACTAACTGTGTACCTTTTATTACTTGAAGCGTTCCTACTATTTAAATTTCAAAAGTAAAAATATATTAAAAAGTCGTTCAGACCCCTGAAAAAATACTTAAGAGGCATTACCATGAATACGTATATGGTATATGTATACGTATATTTTCAATCAAATGTATACATGTCTAAATTACTAAAACATTAATGCAGTATTGATATAATATGATTGAGCCTCGGTCGTGGAAAATATGTGAAATTTTTTTAACGTATGAACATGGTATTAATGCATTGAACCGCATTTTATTTACCGTCGACTGTAAATTCAATACACGAGCTCGGAGCTGCACAGCTTCGATGACTTTAATTTCAAATTCAACACAACATTATTGCGTAGTCAATAACAAAATTATAGGTAACAGTAGTTATCGATCGATACTGCCTATACAGTTTGTATTTTATTTTAGGGTTTATAAGTGATTTTCGAAAGAGCTTACAACATGTGGACAGTTTATCATCGTGATAGTTGTAGTATAACCGTTTGCATTAACGACTTTATACTCGAATCGATTGAAAGCCGATGTGTGTGACATATAAGACGGCATGTCTATTAATTGAAATATTATTACACAATGTGTAATGATATCACTAATACTTTAATGAATTATTATATAATTATGCAAGAAGGTACCGGTAAAAACGTGATGGTTAATCGCGATAACTATTTTACTGATGTAGATTTTGACGGCATTAGTATTTATAAGTTCGAGATCATATTAGGTACTATTAATCATGGTTAGAGAATTAGTGGCCTATTAAAAAAAAAAAAATTATCTATATCTCATATTATGCTTCTATATCTGTATTTATTTTTGACTGAAGCACTTCATATTATAACTTGTACCTTAACGCTGTGACAATAATGTGTTAGGTGTATTTGCTCACCGTTTATTTTCATACCTATATCGGTTATCGCGGTATCATTACCACTAAGAACTACCGGTTTTACTATCGAATGACGTTAAAATATTATGAAGTATACATTGGATCGATTAGCGTATTATTGTGAGGAACACGTGTTGTAACACATGCACATACACATATTTTCATTTTTTTTTTTTTTTTGATCCAAAAGTAGTTTTATTATTCGCTATAGCATTATAATATATTATATATTAAGTTTATATCTTGTAGTACAACAATTATTATGGCTCGCAGTAGGTGTCAAGTTTTTATATATATATTCAAAAAAGCACATTTGTATAAAGTAATTATTATGGGTACACATAATTAGTTTATGCAATATGCGCTTCGTACTATAAAGTATCTACAGGTTTATCCAGGAAAAATTTGTTAAAACAATTAAAGCAGTCGTTTTTAATATTCGTCCGGGTTATTGTAATATTCTAGAACATAAAAAACAGTACTAAAATAATATCTGGGATATTGTTAAATTAATATTTAATATAGTTTTTTTGTTGATTGTTGTTAGATAACTTACATGATAAAATAACACTACATAGTTCTACTGGGAGCTTTGTATAATATTATAATATAATATATCTATATTTATTTTTTCGATATTTATTTTCATGTTTTTTATTATTCGATTTGCATGGATGCAATCGGTGCACTGTCATCATCAACAGCATTATAATTTTGGCAACGAATTCAAAAATAAAATAAAATGTACATAATATTATTAGGTACGTATAATGCTATAATATACATTATTATTGTAAGAACTCATTAATACGAAACGATTGGAATTTACATAAAAAACAGGATTTTATTTTTTATTTTATTTTAATAATATACCTGCAGGACCCCAAAACAATGAGAAATATAAAATAAATATTTACAATAACACGATAAAAAATAATATGGCCGTAAGTAAAGGCGATAACGTTAATAATTAATGTTAGTAGATAGTCAGTTGACTAATTTATTCAAGGATTATATTAAAGGTAGGATTTTCGCTAGCAATTATACGCATAAGTCGATAAATATGGGTGTTTAATAAATAATTTTAAGATATTCAATGGGAGCTATCCGGACCTATGTGGTTTTTCAAAGGACAAAAAAAAACCCTGGTGGCTCCCAGTCACGTTATATTTCCCGTACGAGTGATCGGTTTGTCTCGTTCTTACACAATACACGGAGCTAATATACACGTCAGCGTTTTCTTAGTTAAAAATGGAGAGGTTCGTGCAAAATTTCATTTCAAGAAACAAAAAAAAAAACCTCCGGAGCTATCTGATTTTTCAACGGTAAGAAAACCAAACAGATCCCAGTTACACTATACGTATTTTCTAACCGGGTGGTAGGGTTTGTCTCGTTCTTACGCGGATTAACTCGTAATAATTGTTTCATCAAATTCGATTAAAACCCGATTTACGGGGATGTCATTGCGATTACAAATGGGGATGTAAAAAAAGGAAAAAATAGGAAAAAATAGTACCAGTTGGGCAGGCCGTAGACTTCGACATTCAACTTGAGTGTTTACAGCGGTTGACTAATTGCTCGTATATAGATTGTTACACAATATTTTGCAGTAAGAAATTAAATTATATTTATACACTTACATATTGTATACATATATCGTGACTGATATAATTATAATATAACGGCTCATTTTATATTTTTCTAAATTAAATAAATAACTATACGTACATTATTTACTATGATTTTTATCTCGGGCCTCGGGACCGCAGTAGTCACTGACACCCTCCCGCCCCCCTCTTTGTGGGTGTCTGCCCATAAGTTATAATTATTGGTTATTGTCCCGAAACCGAATGTTTCTTAGGATGAGATGGTGTTATCGTAAGATATTTTCGAACAATCAAAATGTATGGTATACTTGGAATCGTTCTCTTCGCAAACAACAATATCATACGAGAGTTCTGATCAACTTACCGGATAGCAGTAATTTTTTCAATAATAATAATGAAAACATTTTTTTTTTTTTATTTACAATTTCTATTTCTTTAAATGTATAATTTTATTAGTTTTTGATATTTTTGTTCTAATAATATACTATTATGTTCAAGTAAACAATCATTATTTCAATAAATATTACATAAAATTGTCACTGTACACTCACCTGCCTTAAATCATAAAGAGTGAAGTATTTACTGAATTATAAATCAATAGACATAATCTATCGTATTGATTAAACCAAACTTATAAAATCGAATTAAATAATATTATGTCTGATAAGATTTAGTTACAGTTGTGTTCTATTGTAATGGTTAATTATAAGTATAGCCTGAGTGACTACTCTTTTTTATAGGTAAAAAAGTACACATTAGATTAAGATAGTACCATAAGTACTATGAAGTATTAATGGAATCATTATTTTGTTACTTAAATTATTAAACCAAATAGCACTTAACAGTTATAAACGTTAATTACAGGAGTATTATTTTTCCTTCAATATAGATTCTTGAAAATATAATGTGTATCGAATAATAATTACCAATGGTTAACATTGTTAAACGTGTAAATAATTATATGTAAGTATAACATATTACCTAGGTATTTTACATAAAATAAATCGTTTAAGAACATTGTAATTTTTTGAAACGATATGCTGTATATATCCATATATTTTTTAACCATAAATTATAGAAAATTAACGCATTTTAACAATTATAATTACATGGCTTATCAACCTTCTGTAAGCATAAGGCGTGTGTTGAATAAAATTGGGAGTTATAGATGTACATTTGTGGATAAGCTTAGATTGTATAATATAATTTCTAAAACAGCAATTAAATACTAATTAAATTAAAAAAAAAACAAATAAATACATTAAACAATATTGATTATAAATACAAAACATTCGGAAGATGTCTAGATCACATGAAAAACATAAGATATAGGTGCTATATAAAGTAAACACAAATAAAAAAATACATTTAAGTACAATACAAATATAAATTTAAAAAATGTAAATAGCTCATTCCTCGCATAATAGTATTTTATTAAGATATGTATTTACATTTTTTGTAGAAATATTTCTTAGATATTTGTTGTCATTAAGATTTAGAAAATTGAACGCTTTAGGTCCTAGATAATCAATACATATCTCGTCAATACTTTTTTCTACATAATTTGTTTTCATATCCTAGGCTATAGTCTATAGTTTCTCGTTTATTGGAAGTTATTTAAGATAAAAGAAAGAGTACATGTCTTGTTTAACTGACATACAGGTAGTGTACACCAAGTACTACTTAGTTTTGTTTGTAGATCCAATTTTATTTATTTTATTTCGGCAGATACGAACGACTTTATTTTGCTGTGTAATTAATAATATATTCTTAGTATATTTTCAGTAGCAACCCCCCCCCCCTTCTCATACTTTTATTCAATATTGGAAAATCGATGAATGGGTATGAAAAAGTTTTGAATACATTCCAAATTGTGAATAACACAACTAAATAACTAGTAGGTAATATACAGAGTGATTCACCAAGAATGCTCGACATTTTTTTTTATAATGCAATTATTAAAATCTGATTTTTGGAATCTTTGAATATAACAACATATTTCAAATTCTTGAGATTTGTTGTATGACTCAAGAAGTGTCTTACGGAGATATACTTTTCTGTCTTCCAAATGACACAATATCCCTCTTCCATTACAAATAATTTATCATGTAATTTTTTTGAAAATTTTGATGTATCGAAAATCCAAATTAGAACAAGCAGCTTTCTAGTTATTAAGCATTTTGTGCTAAGTTAATTATTCATGATTATAGCCTTGGCACTTTTATGGCACAAACATCTTACAATTTCGGTAAATGTAATAAGATATAACAATTTTAGACCACAAAAATATTTTAATTAATTTTGTCATGTTTTTATTAAAAATTACGCAGCCAATTTTTACTAATTATAAAAACAAATTAATATAAGTTATTTTTTCATTTTCATTTTTGAATAAATTAAAAAGCAAATTCTATCCTAGGATAAACCTTTTTTTATCCAATCTCATATGTAATTATTTAAATATAAGCAATATAGGTAGGTATCTAATGTTTTCGCTTTTAGACTTTAGAGAATACATGTGTAATGTACTCAGTAATAAAACGTACCTAAGATTTCTGAAATTTGAATTTATCCAAATACAGTCGGAATTGGCTCGACGTTGAAGGGAAGGTACAAAAAGTACGAGTGGAAAACTCGGTGGATGCTAACATATTTGATACATCTCCATTTTATCTAATTTCTCCAAATTATCCGAATCTATATTGCGCTAGGCTGTAATTTCCTTTTCACAAATCCTATTAGTTCGGATGAGCCAAAATGGTGGTCCTGACAGTTCAACAACTACTTATTATGTTACTTGTTGATTGTTGTATATTATTTACGCATATTCTATGCTTTTAATGATAATTTCCAAGTACCTATAAGTTATTTACACATGATTTTGCAGAAGGTTTCGATGGTTCGAATCACGTCATATTGTTCCATTCGGTTTCCTGGCTCATCGGCTGGTCTGAGCGAACACTGTAACTTTTGTTGGGTTCATTAATTTAAAATCGAATGTGATGTGTCCAATGCCCCTATGGTGGTGCGATATCTCTTCCTACACATTTGAGTCGTAGCTATTTCTATGCATAGAAATTATTTATAATACCGAGCCGTACGCTTCGGCGTACTTCAAGTCTATAAGTTGGTAATTGATGATGGTATGAATTAATTGTCTTCGTATCAGCTCAATCAATAACTGTCACATTTTCTTAAAAATGACTGAAATCGACATTTGCAAAAATGTCATGTCAACTAGAAATAGGGTCTAACGAAACTTCCTAAGGTTTTAAGGCTATTTATACTTCAAATTGATTATCCTCTTTGCGATTACACTCTTATTTTGTTAATGCCGTATATCAACGTTTGGATTCTTTAGCTGGCAGTATACATGAGGCTAACTTAACTTTTATTGATAGGTAAATAAATTGAGTCCATGTGAAAATCACGAAAAACAAACAGCGAAAATAAAAATCGCGAAAGGTTTTAACAGCGAAAACAATAATAGCGACAAGTAAGAAATTATTTTCGTTGGTGGGTATACCTTTATAATATAATAAGTAATATAGATAGGTAATCAATTATGTAATTTTGTAATCTTGCGTCTTGGATCACGTAATAAAGATAAGCCGAAGTTGAACTTAACAACTGTCAAGCTTTGTCTTAGTAAATAATAATAATAATGATACCTAGATAATCAATGTCATTTTGTACTTAGGTACAATTCACCAGTCACACCAGTCCGCATTTCGTCCGTTTGCCGTTGCCATATTCGTACAGTTATTCACTCTTAACATTTTCGCAATGAAGTTTATATACTTATATATTATAATTTTAGGAAAAATATCAAATTTAAATTGTATTTTTTTTATAGTATTTTGACGTATTTTAAGTTTTTTATGAAAAATATATATAAAAGAATATTTTAATTTTCGCTATTATTGTTTTAGCTGTTAAAAACGTTCTCGATTTTTATTTTCACTGTTTTTTTTTCGCAATTTTGACTTTCGCGATTTTAAGTGGCACCCAAATAAATTGTAAAAACAATCGTTTGTGCTTGAATGACTATTTATCAACAGCCCTTCTGAATAATTATAATAATAATTTTTGTTCTTACTTCATTTACTAACTAATTATTCCAACTTATAATTATACTAACTAACGATTGTTTAATAGGTACTTTTAAAAGCTGTATGGAATTTATTAAAACGCAGAATTTATAGTTTTATTTAAATTGTATGCAGTCATTTGATATTTTACAACAATGTACGAGTTTACTAGCCGGGCGGTTTATTAATTCCAAAAGAAACAGAAAAATAATTTATTTTGTTAAAAGATTTGAATTTTAATTGAAAAAATGTTGTAATCTAAAGAGAAGTATCAAAAATAGATTTATATGTATTATTGTACCATTCATAGATACACGCAACCTTACATATTTGGCAGTGTATTTACCTGACATACTAATAGCGTTTTATAATATTTATCAAATTTATTTTCTTGAAATATTTTATGAAACTTTTACATTGATGTCGAAAATTAAAATTAAAAAAAAAACTAGGTAAGTGGGTAACGCTCTGCTGTACTTTATGTGTCTAAAGAGTCACTGTAGTTGATGTGTTAAATTAAAATTCAATGATGTAAAATAATTGTATATGAAAAAATGTCTTTGTGTGTATAAAATATAATAATTTACCTACTTTGAAAAATTCAAACACTCCCCAATAATATTTTTAAATTACAACAAGGTAGCCAAATCTGTAAAAAATAAGTGTTTTAAATACAATTCATGTTACGTGCAAAATAAATGTGAGATAATAAACACGATTGATATTACAACATTGACCTATCACAATAATTAGTATTCATTTTTTTATTTTATAATATTTTGACAATAATAACTTATTTTGGGTTCTGAGCGTAGGGATGAATGTAAATGCCTATTGATTTAACAGTGGTGTGAAATGTTTTTTTGTGTCTGGGGACACTTTTTCTTGTCGAAAAAAATGCTCTGACGAAGGTTTCTGGTAGAAATTTGGATCTACGTAGTTGGTACATTAAAAATATTTGGTACAGCGATGTAGATAAGATATTAAATAAAAATTATGACGTAATATAATACATCAAATAGTTTTAGAATAATATTATGTTATTTTTACTTGGGTGTTGAACCATCAGCTGTATACGTATTTGGTTGAATGTAAGTGCTAAATTCCTATACAATTGCCAACAACATTTTTTATTTGAGTTTATACTTGAAAAATATAAGTTCCAACAGACTCCAGTACTTCCATTTACAAAGTCCTCTTGAAAATAGACAACAGTAAAATATTGTACGCCTTTCTCTTGATATGATTTATTTGATCTTATATGTATTATTTATAATATAAGTATAGTTTGTAAGAGCTTAATATTTTATAGTACTTACCTACTATTATGTAAGCAACTAGTTATAAACATATTTTGTTTTGATTAAAAAAAAAAAACAAACGTTGACAACATAGGCCGACAACATTTTGTCACATTTTGTTTATGTATACCATTAGATTACAATATTTTTTTTAAAACAAATGTTAGACACACAAGTTCGATAAAGAAAATCGCTTAAGCCTAGATTTTGTTCGTGACTACGTCCATGAATCTCGTTTATTTGTTTAATTTATATAATAATTATTATTGTTATCCATTATCGGAAAAGAAATATTTATAATAAATTGAGAGATTCTTCGGGAAAGTGTACACCGAATACAGCTAATTCAAATAAGTAATTTTTTAAAATATAAAAATACAATTTATACGGCAAATTAAAAAGATGTAATAATGATACATCATCTGCAGTTACGTCGTAGAAAACGAGCGTTGAGAGTTTTATAGACGTCACTAAATATACTCTAAAGAGTAAATAAAAACCAATATAATGAAAGCCGATAAAAAAAAGTATTTATATTAAGAATAAAACAATTTTATTACGAACAATTTTGTAGTTTAAGCTTTTAAGAACGACGTAATACGTTTAGTAATAAAATGGAAAGTTTGTTTGTCGTCCGATAATATCATTACATCACATTATTATGATCATCACACGGCGTTATGGATAGGCTTTTCAGATACACTTATGTCGAGATGCTATTATTATGGTATCTCGTATAAACTATGGTCTACATTATTATATTTTGTTAAAAATATTACATCAAAGTACGACGTAATAATAATGTATTGTGTAAACGTGCAAAGAAAGTAAATTGAGTAAGAAAAAAATAAACTACAGTGAAACCTGTAAATACCAGACACTTTCTTTTGAGCTGAAATTTTGTCGACTATATTCAGAGGGTTCCACTTGTAGAAAGTTTGGAGTTTGTTTCTAAAAAAAACCTCGTTATCCACTATATATTTTGAGTGGTGTGTGTCTGTTAGGGGAGGTTACACTGTGGTATGATTGAGTCTGAATGCAATTTTATGTAAATCGAAATGAATTAAATAATAAAATTTCATATTTTATTGGACTATAATATATTATTATACTGAATTGTGTTCATGCAGTAATGAACACTTACTTGTTTACGGAATTACATGGAACAGTAAATGACTCAAATATTTTAAATGTAAAATAGATCAATGTAGACATTATATTTTTCATTGGTTAGTAAATAATAAAATGGTTTTCGTCAATTTTTTTGGAACACTTTTCTGGGAAAATTGTCATGAAAAATACTTTATTTCTGCACCAGGTGGACGAATAGCATGGTTTTATATCTTGAAACAATATTTTTAGTTTATTAAATAAGTTTTTTTTTAAACAATAAATATATATATTGGTACACTACTACACAGTGGTTCACATCTTAATGTTGTAAATGTTTTCTGGTTGTATTCACAGGAATATAACTGATAGGTACTGTCATTCTCGTCGTACGGTCTTACATTCAAATAATGTCTCAGATAATTCTGTAAGATTTAGTTTTAGTATGATATCCAAATTATTATATGTACTGCAGTGTTATTGTAATTGGACGATTCCGTTGAAATTTAATTAATATTAACATTTAAAATGTGGACAAGTGGGCACCACTTTGCTGTACCGTAGTTGTCAAGTACCTATGTCACTGTATAATGGACGTTTTAGGTTTGAATTTTTAAATTAATGTTACTTTCAGGCAAATTCATTATTTGTAAAAAGTAGGACATTTTCCATCAACCCTTTGTTGACTAAACTCAGAATTAAAAATTATTTTTCCGTTTTTTTTTTGCATACAAACATGATGTTTGACCCATTGATAAATAACTGAACCTTTTTAAAAAATTTTATCAAATCAAATTTGAGTTATGATCTTGGTACTCAGAAGTGCCGTTGGTAAGTTTAACATTTTTATCCTGGTACTAAAATATACCGTCGGCCATAAAGCACATTATTTTTTTACATACAATCTATACGAATCAAATAACTATTATATCAAGATAATTCTTTAAAATTGAAACATTACGTTTGGGTTCTAAGTAGTACGAATTTATCAAAGTATGTATATGCATTTAACAATATAATAACAAATATTTAATACTTTATACATTTGATTACTATATTTATTTTTAATTCCAAAAAATGTACATATTATATTCCTTATGTTATTCCATGGAATACATTAAAACAGTTTTTTTTTCATTAGAACAAATAAATATACCACAACGTGTACATTTTAAACGTCGTTTTGACTGTATCTGATTCATTGAACATACATCACATCTTCCTTGTTCATCCACATATTTAATTCAGCGTTTAATTCACTTTTATTTTATTTAAATTTTCTTTGAAAGAGACCTCGTACTGGAAATTGGAAGAAAGATGCTGTTGAAGAAATTCAAAGCATTTTCAATGTCCCAAAAGGTGATGAGAAACAAAAAATATAAATACAAAAATGAATACAAAATCATAGAAAAATCAATACATTTAACGCTCCGCTCCAAAACCAAAATTGATTTTGTAGTTAAAAATGTATTAACTGTTCAACTTTTTTAAGCTAATGATTGAAAATTTAAAACAAGTTTCCACGTAAGCAGTTGATTCGGTATCCAAAAAATTTTAAGATAAATACAAACACGGCTTTTTTTACAGTTATTTTAAGTTGATATTTAGACGAAATTACATATCAACACAAAGAATAACGATTTCAGTCATTTTGTTGTGATTCGGTTCTAAAACAGCCCAATTTAGCATAGGTATGTAAAACATTTTTCCAGCATTGCAAGTAATTTTAGAATAATATTATGAATAATATTATTTTAACTTACCGGCTATGGCATTAATAATAATTAATAATAATATAAAATATCCTAGAATGGTATACTGTTTCCGCTCAACATCGTTTTCCGTATACAATTATAATATCATATAATTCAATTTAAATTTAATATCACCGAATACAGCGACCTCCTAGACACCTAATGTACAGTAAAATGACATCCACTTAACCCCTTTTCTTGTTGCGTTCCCCAGGTTGGAAACCGCTTGTACAAAATATGTTTGTAAACACCATTCTATCTTTTTTTTTTTTTGTGAGAGTGACTATCACTAAAGTATATAAATAATATCATTACGTTACCTATGCAATTACAAATATAACGAATAAACGAATACATCGTACAACGAATTTGTCGACTCGTATTTGGTGTACGAGCCCAGCGAGAGGCTTTGTGTATGAGTCATTTGTGCGATTTTCGTGTGTGATCTTTTAAACATTTTGCCAAAAAAGTGCCCATTCGACCATGGCTACAGTATTACCCGACTTCACCCTGGAAAAAATAAACAAATATCAAATAATACGGTAATCGATTTATTTCGGTTCCTGCAATGTACCTCGAGTCCTCAATTGGATACGTGCTCAGGAAAGTGTGTGACGGTTGTGTACCTCGTTTTGCGGAAAACCCACAAATCCGTCTGCCACAGTTGGATTAGTTACAGCCCTCGGTTTACTTGTTTAGGTTTAAGTGTAATAAAACTTCTCGAGCAAATCGGTTTGAGTTTAATTCCGCATGGAAAATGTATTACAGATGTAAGCAACAAAGATTTTACACGATCAAGCCCAGGTGAGTGATTGCGTCTAACCTTTTAAATTTTTTTTCTGTAAAAATCTGATTCGTGTTTCGTCAGTCGTCACATACATTTTCCGATGGCAGAAGTAACGGACTTATAAATATAAAAATATTATTCTTCCAACAATGCGTGTATTATATTAAAGTGTATACTTAGTTTGAAAATGTAAAAAAAAAATAATGCACTTGACAATTTGATAATCGATTAATATTTTTCTATCCTAACTTCGACAACACGTCTGTACTTTATTACTTTCTATGGGTTGTTTTCAACAAAAATCTAAAAAATATTCATTCAATTATTTATTTGATGAATACTTTATACAACTTTTTGGATTATTTATCACATTTAAACATTTTTCCATACTAACTTTGACATTTCATACCCATGTGGTAATTCTGAGGAAAATTACAAATTTCTAAACCCAGCAATATGTCTTTGTGCTGGAAAGAAACATTTTTCTTTAATATAAAGATTGATTCACCAGCTATTACTCTATTTTTCTTATTCTATAATGCAGTTATTCAAAATGTGATTTTTTAAATATATTTTAAGAAATAAATTTGCAAATTGTTGAGATTTTTTATGCTTGTTAAGGACTGTTCTTTAGAGATACAAAGTTATTTATTCAAATAACAACCTCTTTTTTCTACTGTAAAATATTTAGCAGATAATTTTTCTAAAAATTATTAAGTATCAAAATCAAAATATGTAGGAGTAGTTTGGGTAGTTTTTTGAATTATTTTACTTTGGGTAAATACTAAGGATAATACAATGATAATGGATTATAAGATACGAGATCAATTTTAATTGAACTATGTTAGTCATTTATTTAATAAATCTAACAATATTTATAAATTATAAAAATAGACCAATCATTGAAGTACAATTAAAAGATATCCGATATTACCTGTAAAGTATAGTTACAATAAACCTTTTCTAATGACTATTGCAGTATTTTCGTTGACATACATATTTTTATAAATAAAAAACTTTTAATTTATTTTAGAATTAGGTACATAAAAAGTTCAGTAAAATTATTCACTTAATAATTTACAGTGTTTCGGGTTCACTTTCGAAAAACAGAAGCTTGTTACGCCACAGGCAACAATTCAGCAGTAAAAAATATCTCAAGAATTGCTTAATATAATATTCATTAAGTACATTTATAAATTCCAAAAATCAGAATTTGAATAAATTCATTATTAAATGAAAAAAGGGGTGAGCATGCTTGGTGAATCGCTAAAAATAAAATCACGACCTGATTTTGGTTCACGAGTCAAAGCCCAATGTTTGGGAATTTCTTCCCTAGAGGTTAATATTTAAGAATCTTTAAGTCTCTTTATTGTAATCCAATTATATATTTAATTAACTATTTGATTATTAAAAATTAGATTCTTATTATACTCTACGTCTTGGGCTATTGATCGCATTAAATTGATTTTCCAACCAAATTTGACTCTTTAAATGAAGGCCTTTGATTTCTGTGTAAAGTTATAGGTTTCTAGACCCAGAAATTTGGACTTTGCGTTGATACCTATGTGAGTTTTTTCTTCTATACATAAACACTTTTTATCCATATATTGGATGCATAGATTTCTGTTTTTAAATTTTGGTTAATACTTGTTACTAAATACTTTTTTTTCGTGGGCACTCGAACATAATTATAAAAAAAAAAATCAGCTATTATAATATAGTGCGGCCATTCCATGAAAAGGTTTACTTATGTGAAATTTTAAATTGCAATGATTGCATGTCATCGCATCCTAATTAAATAAAACAAATAATCATTATTTGCCTTTGTATTCGCATCGGAACATTTTGTTGAACGTGTAAATTAAAAACATAAATAATTCAAATCCATTTTAAACATTTATTCATATCCTGGGGCGGTTATAAGTACATTAAATCGAACAAAAATCGAAAATCAATGAAACCAACTCTTTAAAATCAAAAACTACTACATTATATCCCAATCATAGCCGGTTCGCCAACGTACAATATTATGACTGCTGCACCAGGGGTGAGTTTTGTTTCTGATTTATTTGACAAGCCATCACACTGACAGTTGCATTTTCGGCCTTAACGTTTTTAGGCAACGTCACGTTGTTTTGATTAGCCCACTCGGGGTAATTAGCTTCGTACAAAGTTTTCAGGCCCAAAGAATTTGCTATTCCTTGGCTCTTTTTGTTGGTGAATAGTCCGGATATCACGTTGCACCCCAAATGCACCATCTCGGGTAACTGCTGATTGATTACGCACTCCAACAGTTTTTTGCCCAGCCCTGTGTGTTGTACAACAAATATTAATTCAGTCGATTCAAACAGCTGGGTAGGTTCGCAGCGTGCTACACCTATATAATATAGTATGTACTATATAAAATATAAATTAATACGTTTATACGTATAAATGAAAAGCAGTCGTTTCGTATTATTTTTGCGAGAGCGTTTTTTCGAATGTATATGAATTTTCGTATTTCGTTGGAGTGTTCGACCAATAAACGTTATACTTAAAAGGGATATTATTATGCTATTTACGTGTTACCAATAAACGAGCGGTCTACCTTTTATGTGAGTATTATTAGTAAAACACACTTACCTTGACCTCTATAGGCAGGAAGAATAAACCAAGCGTAAACTCTGAAGAATGCTACAGTCTTGTAATATTTGTAAATGTCAACTTTTTGGCTCAAGTGGTTTTTGAAATTCTGTATTATATTCCATTTTTCTCCTTCGTACAACTAAAACATTTTTTTTTTTCGTACATCAAGACAAAGATAAATATAAAAACCTGGAAAATCGCTCTGTCGTACAGTTGTTGGGTGGGTTTTGAGTGTAACCTATCGTCACTGTTGAGTATAGGTCACTGCGTAATGGATGTGTGTTAATTATGAATTCAATTATAAAATAACATCTCGCATCATGTGCATAACGAAAAACAATTATTCTGAGTGGAGACGGCGTGTCAGCCTCTGTTTCTGAGAATATTAATTGTAATTCATATTCGTATTACAATAAGTTAATTATTTTTTCTATTAGTAGTACAACGGTATAGGAACTCAACCCGAAACCATATAGCTTATTAGAATATTATAATTAGAGCCCGGATTCAAAGCATGTGCCTATGATATATTTCATACAATACAGAGGACAAGAATTTCAAATGCACAATTCGTTTTGTGCATATCTATTTTGAATTCCCGTTAGAAATGTTCCCATTTTTAGAGTATTATTTTTTAAATTATTTTCGCTTGATTGTATTAATTTTTACTTTTATAAATTAATAGGTAATTATACTAGATTTCAGTGTAAATGAGGAAATTCAAATTATCGAATCAAGAAATATTGCTTACATAATATTTGATGTTTTGGTTTTTAGGTATTTCCGTTCGCATACTAAAATATGTAAAATATCGTTCTATATTATATGAATGTCTTTCTCTATAGCGAGCAATCGCCGGATATGGAACTGAACTGATCTGTACTCATTAACGAGGCATATTTGAGGAGGGAATTCTCTCGTATTTTTTTCTAGACGATATATTGATATTTTACTGTAGTGTATTAAAAAAATATTACATCAATATTAAATTAAATTTGATACTTATATTTTTTATTCGTTTACTCGAAAATAAATTTTAGATTATCTGCAACTATTAACTATTTTTAACTCTGCATCAAAGAAAAATGTATTTCTTAAAACTAATCATGGTATCAACTGTTATTAAAATATTATATTTCGTATTATGTGTGTAATATGCTACTGTTATCAGGTGCAGTTAGAGGGTCTTTAGCCACTAAAGAGCTTTAGCCATCACCTTAGGAAATGTTGAATATTGTGTATTTTCATTTATACAATAAATTATAATTCATACGTTTTGAAATCCACAAATATAAATTAAATTATTATTATCGTTATCAAATCTTGTATCCTTAATATTGTCTCCTTAAATGACTCATCTATAAACTGTTATGTATTAAAATTAAGATCATGTTTTTTTCAGGAAAAATTAACCCTCCTCCCCTCCCCCCTTCGTTTCAGATTCATAGATCCATATAGCCTGATTGTTATTAATTTATTAATTTCAATACTACTGGCGTAACGGGTAACGTAGAGCGTGATGTAAATATGTTCATTATTAAAATAGATGAAAATTAGTCTGAACAATATGTCGAAAATGTTATTACAAGAAGAGTTTGGAAAACAACAACAATATACGTAATGGTAAAAAGTTTCAAGTCCCTAAGGTTAATATTTTTCAAATTACGAAACTTAATAAGTAAAATTGTTATTTTTCGTTTAAACATCAAATTTCATCAAAATTTTAATTTGAACAAAATATTGAACCACCTCTCTCTATTCATCTAAACTTAAACTAGTTTTCTTTACAAGTAACTAATTAACTACGAAATTCTGAACTTTCTGAAACTTTCCCAGACACCGAGTGTTTATCTTTACACAGAATCTGATTATTTAATTGTCCGGTTACAAATTATTGTGTGTACCTAAGTAGGTCGTATGTACCATCAATTTGTAAAATAAATTCATCCAATTACTCTCAATCTGCTAAACTCCAATGAGTTATCTTCAATTGAACAAAATCTGCAAATAATTATTCCAACGCATTTCCCGGAGCTTTTTTCAATTACGATTGTCGATAGAGTATCAGAGATCCAATGTTTGATCAAATATAAAAATTGATCAATTGAATCTTGATCTGATGACAATGTGTTACTATCGCATAATGATTCTTCGTATATATAATTATTCTGAAAACAAAAAGGTGTTTTTTTTTTGTCATTTTTTTAAAATTGTTTTTTCAATTTAATCAATTGAGGCATAATATAGTTAAACTTGCTACTTAAAATGTTGAAAATATTTATCCCTCTGATTTTAACAATATCGATTTATTTTTTATAGAATAATAAATCATAATAATAATTTTTTTATGTAATATATTTATAATTGTTATAAATTTCAAATTTTTAAAAAATAAGAATAAAGACGTTGCTACACCGGATACCTATCTAGGTAATCCGGGTTGATTGATTGGTCAATGTATTTATTTTTTAACCTAAAATAAATTCATATATTTACGTTAAAAAATTATGCTGACCACATGTAGTGTTCTGATTAAAAAATGGTATTATAAATATGAAAAATTAATTGTAATTGTTTTACCTATCTAAAACTTGGTATCTATCTATCTAACTATACAAACATGAAATCTATTTTCATTGTAATATTAAGCCAACATAATAACAGCAGCTAATCACAGAAACTACTCATCCAAATATCTTGATTTTTTTTTAAATGATAGAATATATCACTGAGTAGGTTTTAAGCATATTTTAACCCTACAAGGAGGAAAAGGGTAGATTACACATTCACTTTTTCCAGCTCACTAAAGACAATATTTTTTTTTCATTTAAGATTGCCATAGGTTACATATTTAATTACCTACTTTAATATTATAATTAGTTGAAATATGTGACACACACATTTCTTTTGCAAATTTATTTTTTTTTCAAACAAATCTTTGGCGCGGATAACGTCGGGCAGAACAGATAGTATGATATTTAAATCATTATCATATTAACGAAATGCAATGGGAAACTGGTCTTACAATAATAAAAATTCGTTGTAAGTACCTAAATATCTATATAACGTCAAGCCACAACAAAGGCATGCATATTATTTGTTACCCTGGTATAATCGAACAGTTTAAGGGCAACGTTTTTGGATATAGCTGACAAAGTGGATTTTCTACACTTTGCACGAATCTTTAAATAATGTAAATATCTTAGTTATTATATGAAGTATTAAATACATACAAGAGGGTAGGTATTAAAAGAAAAACTTAAACTTTTCTTTGAAAATATTAAATACCTACTATGAATAATATAGTCACAATTATGTGGCTTGGCGCAAGAAGGACAGAATGTTCAGAAGGTAAAATAAGTCACATTCGAACGAATTTGAGATTATTTGACATCGTCAATATTTGATTACTTATATTGTTTGTGTGTTAAAACGGCCAATTTTACCGATTCAGTACGCCAAAATTCATACATATTCATTGGTCATTTTGACATTAGTCGATAGAAGTAGGATATATATTATAATATATATTGCGGACATTGGATTTGGACATTGGCCATTTTAAAAACAATTAATAAAGTTTATAAATATGAGTAATACGTGCCTATTAATATTATGTGCAACTAATATTACAATAAATGTAAGTTGTTTACTTATTAGAAAAAAAGTGTGCATTTTAAATTTTAGTTTTTGGCCAATAGGTATCTGTAATTATTAATTATATTTATAAATTCATCAAGAGGGTCAATGTGAAAATCCAATTAATACATTTTCTGGTTTCGCAAAATATGAACGTTTCATTAAATTAAGAATTTAATACATCAAAATGTCAATATGTCATCGAATTTCTAAAACATTAACGTAGAACCAATAATCCTATTTAAAAATTAAATTTCCCAATAATCTTCTTATTGACATTGTATCTTCTTGCGACATACCTTATTATACATAATAATATAAATACGTAACTTAACACGAAGAAGTTTAAAAAAAAAAATTGACAACATAATATTATGCTGAACTGTCAAAACCTGTACGTAGTATCGAATGGACAATTTGAAATGAATTTTGATACCAATTGAGATTCATATTTTTAGCATTTGGCTCTTGTATTCGATTTTCACCGAAATCGATCAGAAATATTATAATACGTGAGCATACAACATATGTAATTTGCACCTAAATAAACAGGCCTATCTATATTATATTTATTGATTACCTACACACAGAAAATATCAATAATATTAATAATTTATTAATTGAGGTCTACGAATTACCATGTGAATGGTTATAAATTAGGTATAAAAGGTAGATATTATTATATTGCCGGTTATAGCACTTTGAGCTCAATTCAGTCGAATTGATCAACTATTTATTAGTATTTAATGCAATAAACCAACATCAAAACAATGTTCTCTTCCTATAATAGCATATAATTTTTATAAAATATGAATGACTACGTATAAACTTTTAGGTACAGTATACCAAAAGTACGTTCGCATTTATTTGTTGTATTTTCAAAACAATACATTTCATAAAATGATAAAACCCTACTCAGGTGGAATCACTCTATTGTTAAAGCTTACTTCTAAACAACACCAGATCTGCTGAAGGCAAAACATAATTATAAATGTTGCTGTAGGCAAGTTTGTACAACACAATATACCGTGGGTATGGTGTCTTCTTAGCATTTCATTTTTTCACTCGTTTTACATGAATTTCTAGCTTTACCTGCCATGCGTTGAAGGCATAATGTTGTAGAAAAATATGCGCCGTAATGGCTGCCGAGCCATAGACTTTGTATTTAAGAAAACTGTTTAATCCAGGCATAGGTTGGCACTCCGAAGATCTGTTCACTGAGTGGAAATATTATTATGAGCGCGTTGAAATTATTTTTTTTATCATCAAATTTCAGAATTTGAATAACAGTTTCGATGTTTTATGATAATATGTTGATATGTTTTGTTATTCAGTTATGTCACAATATTTTTTAAAACATAATTTCATATGAATTTTATTGTAAGAATGTGCGTGTTTCTATATAGGTAATATCGCTGATACTTGAACTTGTACCAATCAATATGGTAATACACTGAATACTTAATACTGATGCTCAAGGATCTATTAAAGAGTGCAGCGGGACAAGATATTGTAATTTTTAAATTTTGAGTTTCACTTCCATCTGGTTACTATTACCTAGTGAAAAAGTACCTATGGTTTGTGACGTGTTTTCATTCACATATGTAGGAATGTAATAATATTAATTGTTTACCATGTAGACAGTTAGTTCAAACTTAATATCATAGACGGCAGAATTAATTTGGTATGTCATTTTTAACTAACATTTTTTTTTTCTTTGGAGTACATCAAATGTCACTTATCACCTTTTTATAGTTTAAAATTATTCATAAAAAAAATAAAGAACAACCAAATCGTTAAGAAATTAAAACTGATTTTTTTAAAATTACTTATCTATTACTTAAAAAAATGAAAAAAAATTGTATTAATTATAAATCAGACTAAGCCATTGATTATTCTATGAATTCTATGAACATTTAATATTGTTTTTATCAAAATAGTAAAAACTTGATTGACACTGCACTTGTCCTCACCACTACATGCCATACTTTTATTTAAAAAAAAATCAACGTTGTTATAGTTCAGACGTTCATAATCGAGTTTAATAAATGTCACTCGGTAAAAAATTTTTATTTTTTATTTAAAAAATATTTATTTTGTGATATTTTGTGTTACATAATATAATGACTATAATAATTTACCCGGAAAAAAAGGCAACGATGAAAACTGCTAGTACTTGCCCCCCCTCCTCTGCGTACGCCCTTGTTTAAACTAACCATGTTAGGTATGTAAATATTTTCTGAACTTTATGTTCGAACGGTTTCAAAACGAAATACATTTTATGAGATATTATATCAATCACAAATGAATTTTTAATTTTAAAATCAGGAAGATAAATAACTGCCCATACATAGGTAAGTATTAAAATAACAAAACCGCAGGTGGTTTTAAAACGTTTCCAGATGTTTTTAACACATTGTATACCTATATAGGTTACCCATAATATAATATAGATATTATGATATTATCTTACTTTAAACATGTCCAACACTTCGTCGAATCGCTCGTCGACAAATACTTGAAAAATGAATTCTGATCTGAAGACCGTCCACATTCTGGGTTGGGTGATTCTCGTCATGAAGTCTTCTTCCGTTTCCTCTTCTGCGGGTAAATCTTGTTTTGGCTTGGACGACATTGTACAACGAATCGAGTTCGTTTACGACCAGTGAAAACTAATTTCCGTTCGCGAATCGTAGATTCCTTACTATACTTCAGTGTGCATGTCTGGCCTATACATACCGCCGGTTAAGATACGGTGTACCTCCAACCGCCGCGGTACAACTCCATCGATCGTCAATATAATGGTTACCAAGGTTACTGCATGTGATTCAAAATTATCTTTAATTCGAGGCACACGGTGTACACAATAATGTTTATAATATTAGTGTACGTACCTAGTATTAAACAAAGTATATAATATGTTAATATTACAGTTCAAAAACTTACGCATAGGTACCCGTTTTCAAACATTGCTTTGTTGCTAGTTTTTCGCTTTGTTTTTGACTATATGTCGGCGAGCTTCCGAAACAATATCCAATAATAAATATTTACCGATCAAACATGAAAGGGCGAGGGTCGATACGAACAATAGAGAAAAAAATAAATTTTCCGCTTCCTGTGCTATACGTATACGTGTGTATACACAAACTACTCACTGCGCGCAATATTTACAATAGTAGGTAGGTAGGTACATATATATATATACACAAACATAAAGAAAGTCAACAAAACTTTCATGCCATATAATAATAATACGCGAATAATCGCCGTATATTAATATTTAAAAGTGTTCTTTCTGAATGATTTTCGTTTTTCATCGAAAGTCAATCGCAACAATACCTACGTGAAATGGTCTAGAACGAAAAACCGTATACAGACCGAGGTCGAAAGATGCAGAAACGGGGTTACCCGGTAGTAGGTACCTATACCTACTCACTATGAGTGGATTGATAACGAAACTGTGGTCTCGAACCTGACCCATTCCAAACATTTTGTTTGGTATTGAACCGGATTTGAACTGCAAAAACAATGCATTCCGAAGAAAAAAAATTCAAGCGAATTGTGTTGGTGGATGAAATTTAAGAAAAACTGGTTATTGTTTAACAGTCTGCTGTACATTAGGTGTCTGCAGGAGCCCAGAGAGTCACTGAAGCAATGAATGTGTTAAATTTTAATTCGATAATCAATAATCTACGAAAAACAATTCTGGGCGAAGACAGTCTTGTCAGATTGTCAGCCTATAATATCACTAAGTAAAGTTGATGATAATTATTATTGTGATTAAAGTAATTTATTTTTCTATAGACGTTATAACTAGTGTAGGTAAATTCATTTTTGGCAAAAAATTATAATTTCAAATGTTATCGTGTGTATAAAATATAATTATATAGACACTCTGAATGTTTTTAACTACAAAATAATTTCGAAATATTCGAGATTTTGATGAATGTCTTAAAAATTTCAACTTAAAATACTTATACAACAGATTTTTAAAATTGTTAAACTGATTTTATAACTGTTTAAGAGGAACCTCGCATTACATTTTCGAGGTTTTTGGCACAACGAATACAATCGTATTGACATTTAATACAGAAATTTCAAATGTCTATTAATAACTCAAAACTAGTCAAAATATTTTGAAAATGTTATCACTTAAATTTTAAGATAAATATTTTATGAATATTTCAAGTATTTGAGGTGATTATTTTTTGAATAGCCAAAAAATAAGAAAATCATTGTAGGTATGAGAATTTGTTAACTTACGGGTGAATATCCAATGTCTAACATCAAGTAACGGTAGTAAAAAATTAATATGACTTTCCAATACACTTTTTTTGTTTGTTAAATGTAGGAAAACTTAAGGAAAATCCTGCATTAAGTTTTAAAATCTAAGATATATAAAACAAAAATGTTATTAATCTATAATTCAAATTTATGAATTTGAATAAAAGAGAATAAACAATTAATAATTTGCTAATTTTTGCGACTTTTTAAATCTTGTCAAAGTTCTAAGTTCAAACGCCCATAAAATATTATTATGGATTTTCACTAAAATTTTTTTTTCATTTTTACTAAGAACAACTTATAAGGACCTTGTATTATATTTTCAAGTTCTTTGACGGACCGAAAAAATTTTTATCGACCTTAATCAAAAAAACTTTCAAATTTCAAAACCTATAAATAGTTCTATACAAGTCGAAATATTTTAAACATTTTATGGTGTATAGAAAATGTGAATTGAAACACTCAGAGAAAATTGCATGTATCTATGGTAATTTTTTTTAGAGTTAATTCGAAAACCAATTTCGCTTAAAAATCTCAGTTTTTCTTTAATTTTTTGTTTGCTTATCCCTACTATTGGGAATTTTTTACTTTTGACCCTCAAAAGTATCAAGTTTCACTTTCTTATCATAAAAGACGATGTTGAGGATAATCGAAGCATTTTTACTGTCCCAAAAGGTAATGACATACACCAAAAAATAAAATAAAGATAAAAACACACATCATTGTAAAATCAATACATTCATCGCTCAGCTCAGAACCTAAAAGGTGGGCGAGTGGGTACCGCTCTGTCTTACAGTAGTAAGTTGTCGAGCATGTAGTTTTTATGGATGTATTTTTTTTTTATTTCAATGATGGATCATTGCAAAATAAAAACGATTCAGAGCGGAGACGCTGTGATCTTGGTATACTAGTGAAAATAATCAAATTTAATAGGTAGGTAGTTAAAAAAAAAATAGTAAAAATTGATGATTTATCAAGGCTATAATAATAGCTCAAAAAGAGCCAAAATATTTCAAAAACGTTACCATGTATGAAAATCGTAATTCATATATTATACTTTTATTGAAATGTGTCCGCGGGTTATTAGTTTTTGTGTTTTCTGTAATAATTACTATTTATTTTTCAAAATGCTCTCAAAAACTACTATGAACTATCAATTTTCAACATTTTAAAGTACGGATCAGATTAATTTTTCTATCGGAAAAGATGCCGATGTCGAGAATCGAAGCATTTTTGCTAGCCCAGATGTTGATGACGGACAGAAAACAAAACAAACATCACCGCGAAATCAATATATTTATTCGCTACGCTCAGAATCAAACAATTTATTTTTTACAACAGTAAGCCACTTATACGCAAACATATTATAAAGAAAGTCTACAAAACGATGACGCCATATAATACGTAAATAATCGAATATTATTTTTGAATGATTCGCAGGATATGTCTCATCAAAATATATCTTCAAGTGTTCACGAGAACAGAGATCTTTGTATTCAAGGTGCTTAATATTATATATAGGCAGAGGTATCATTTAATTTAATTCGTTTTATTAAATAAATAAGCCTCGGCGTCTATGGCCATTGGCATACAAGTAGTCTTTTAGTATATTATAGAGATTCTTAAGATATAGAATTTACGTAAACAATTAACAGGTTTGTACAGTATTTGTAAGATTGGTCTTAAGGTATAGTATTTGCATGAACAATTAACAGATTTTCACAGTATTCGTAAGATTGATCTGGATTCAAAAATGCATCATGAGACTCGCGTTGTCCGGGTGGAGGGTTTTCGACAGGATATTTGAAACAAGAGCTAGGTGTTATGTCGTTGGACTATTATTGGACGTTGGTCGAAGGACTTAATGTTACCAAATTTTTCATTCGCCTACTATACCACCGGTATGGTAAACGAGCATACTAACATTTTACATTTATTGTAGGTAGACCTACTCACGGAAATATTTTCACGCGCGCTGTTTAACGATACTAATTACTAATATATTATTCATTTTTCGATTCGGCAGACTAACACCGTGTAATATTGTGCACATTGAGTTTATCAAGAAATTATAATTGAATTGATATTTCAGCCACCTAGGTTGTATAGGTATAACATATTTAATTATTTATCTGTTAATCACGGTACGCGGGATCAGAACCGAATGGTGCTAATTTGGATTTCGAATTTTCAGTTATTGCGATCACTTATTAGTTACCCGAAGGAAATTTATTTTCCTTTCATCTATTCGTTTCGTCGCGATTCTTATCGAAGTACAAGGATTCATTGAGTCGATAGATTTCATAATATTATACAATTTCCAAATGTTTGTTGAAAACAATAATCATTGTATTCAATACTTAATATCTCCGAACTATTTTTGTCAGAAAATCTTTATCGATATTCATTTATACCATTGCGGTATACCAGTACTCTTAAAAGAATATTCTCTTGCAGATTATTACCGGGTAGGTAATTTTCAATTTTTTTTTCTTTTTTGTGTCATAATGATGTGATTATGTTTGAAGGTTGGTACTTTTGTTAATCAACTATATATTTTTCATTTTGTAAATAGTTTTATAATTTTATTAATAAGACATTGCTCAATTGAACAAGAAGTTATATTTTAATTTTTTTAATTTTTGGTTTACTATGAAAATAATATATTGAATTGAGTATTATTCTAGTGATCTTTAATATAAAAGTACCGAATGATATACTGTATACTATGTAAAACATGATTATTTAAATAATGTGTATGATGTTCAGTTGTGGACTGTGGTAATGTTTTATTCTCTTTTCTATGGGCTCGGTCAATGAATTATTGAAGAAAAAGAAAATTACTTTATATTCTCTAGCTTAGAGTATATTCTCAAGAATATTGTATATTTTATTCTTGAGAATATTCTCTCGAAAGATGATTACGGTAATTGTACATCACTATATACCAGTAGATAGAATGTCGATGTGTTCATTCACGTACTGCAATAATAAACAAGCATAAAAATATAAAATATTTGTTAATGCGGGAAAAAAATTATAAAATTTAGGTACCTCCCCCCCCCTGGATCCACAGTTGGTTCTATACACACTTTAAATCAACTAAAAATTTTATTTCGTATTCACAGTTCAAATATATACAATAGTTATAGGTATTGCAGTAAATGTAATTTTTTTTTTATTATTGGGCTTATAATAAATTAGTCTTCGACAACTGAGGTCATTGGCCTAAAGGTTAGACATATGACCGTGGAAAACTTGGAGATATTTTTCGAGTTTCCCTCTCCAAGTGCTTGTGTCATAGTGTGTGGGTTAACAAGACAAATGTATTACATAAATTCATGTTATAATTATTGTTTATTATTGAATCAACGAAATTATATAATAGTTGACAGCACCACCATAGTATTATTTTGGTCTTATCATTCACGACCCATCCCCTTTTGTAAAACTAAATTTAATTTCCCGGAAATTATACACTTAAACACTTAACTCAGAACAAAAAAGTTCTAACGGAGTGACAAAAATACTCGTATATTCAAGTCCAAAAGGTTCTGTCTGCAGAACTTTTTGAACTTTACAGTCCTTAACTTAAATCGTTTGTACATTATCTTTCTTTTTATGTTAACTTTTACTCAGAACGAACCCAAATTACAAGACTTAACACAGAACAACTTTGTTAAATGCTAAATTTGACTACCATATTAAAATCATTAATTATTGTCATTACGAAAGAAGACAATATAACTGTCTGAAGTTTAAATTATTTCTTCACGTGAAAATTCGATAATTTTGGGATTGCCGACGAGTGTACTACTCGTGTGTGTAACTAATATATTGTGATCAAATGACTACAGATAGCCTACAGGGTTGCAAATAATTATTTTAGAATGTTTTTGAGTGAGCAAATAAAATATCAGCGAAAAAGGTGCTTAAAATAATACTTAAATATTCGTTTCATCCGATGTAGTTGAGTAGGTATACTACTCAAATACATTAAAAACTATTTCGAATACCTATACTTAAAGCCCTCGTCAGCTCATATTGTAATAATTAAAGTTCGGACTTGAAGGCAAATGCATTTTTCTTTTTCTCAGATGATGGTTGAAAACATATAATTGATTTTCTAAAAACCGTTTCATTACATTTTTAAGGAAACGGTAAATAGTATTTATTTGTATGCTCACAGTCGATTTGTTTTTTTTTCACCGCGACATTATTCCACCATGTTCAAGCGAGAACGTTCCCTTTCCAAGGACATCGATTTAACAGTATTATACATCACAGGAAGATTGCAAACTCGAAATTAGTTTTGCGCTCACAAGGAAATATTTGCCATATGCAAAAAATTTTTTTTTTTGTATCTTGTAAGCTCCTGAATTTCAGTAAACTTTGCTATAAATTTGTGAAAATAATTTAGAATTAATAAGTAACTACTATAGAAGTGAATAAATAAATTTACAAAAAATGTTTATTTAAGCAATTCTGTGTTGTTTTACTCTTAAAAAAATCATTCCAGCTCATAACAAGGTTATATGCGCAAAATATTTGTAAGTGACGAACAAATCGGTGGATAACCTAAACTGTAACGTGATAAAATTCGATCTCATTCGAAAAGGACGTTCTCCCTTTAACACTGTGTAATTAATGGGAGATGGACAATTGACCGACAACCATTCGAATGACAGGACAATCGATCGACAACCAAAATACCGACAAGACAATCAACCGACAGGGTCAATCGACTGACAACCAAAATACCGACAAGACAATTTTATCTTTAATTTATATTCTTATTTTAAAAATATTTTAATAATACATTTTTTATGATATTGTATAATAATAATAATAATATTGATAATATTTTTTTTATAATAAATAATAATTTGCTAGTTAAGTATAATAATTAAATAATTAAAAAAATAATTCGTTATTTAATAAAAAAAAATACTGGAAAGACTAAAAAATAATATACAAATGTATGTGACTCTATAGAGTGTATATTACATGGTTAGGTTGTGAGCAATACCTCGAAGATACTCCAGACGTGTCTTACTTTCACGATTGTTAAAAGCAGTCTTCAAGCGCTGTTCACGTTTTTGCTGAAGATTTGTTGGGCTTGGCTTTGGAGCTCCTTGAAGAATAGCTTCGATATCTGCATCAACCTTACTTTGTTCTTTCTGAAGTTCTTTAATCAGCGTAAACAGACCAATATGAGCCCTCCCCATCAATTCATTCCAACGCCGATGCCATGCCTCATTTTATAATTTTATATTTTATAATTTTGGTTTAACCTGCTTTATTTGTTGTCTTATTTATTTTATATAAAAGAGACATGTGCCAATTTTCAAAACTTTCAGCAATATATATATGATATAAGTTCCCGATTAAATTATATTTAAAGAAGATTTTTATTATTATTAAATATTATTACTATACAATATTTATAAAAATCTTTTTAATATAAGTGAAATTAAATTACTATGTAGGTACTTATAATGTTTAATTACTATTTTGTTTGTCGGTTGATTGTCTTGTCGGTATTTTGGTTGTCGGTCGATAGTCCTGTTGGTCGAATGGTTGTCGGTCGATTGACCCAGAACCGTAATTAATACATCGAGGTGAAAAAAAAAACAATTAGACCGTGAACAATGAACATACAATCATGCTGTATCGTACTTGGGTGAACATAATTATTTTTGACTTTTTTCACCTGTAAATGGATTTTTTGCTTTTTTTATTTATGTTTTGCACAATAGTCGTATACGTACTTTTGGTACTAACAGATAAGAGGTTGAGAAAACGACTAGTTTTCGATGTTGTGTTTAAAATTACTTAGGTATGTTTTACTACCGCCTATCGCCGCGCCGTTAGGCGTATCGATAAAGTATTTTCGCTTTAAATCAGAGTTTCTCAAAATACCTAGAGTGCCTACAGATTAAAATATGTTCTTCGTGAGGAGTAATGGTTCAAGATTCAGTATTGATTGGAGAAACAAAACAAACTATAACGATTTAAAAAATAATAATTCAGATTATCATTTATGTATATGAAATACGCAACAATGACTTCAGTAAACGCCGAGAGACAACTATGTGTAAAAAAATATTTTATGCCCATATAGACATTTACTTCCAACGGTTTTCTGAAGACAGTTTCCGTATTATAACAAGTTCAATACAGATTATGGTACCTAGCGAATATTTTTCCAACTATAAACTAGTTAATTTTGCGGGAACCCATTCAAGTTTTTAGTACATTTTTCAACTGCTCTTTCGTATATCTATATATTAAAATCTTTTTGCAATTTGTTCATATTTGAAGTGCTTTTTGTGTCGTTTACATTGCCATCAAAACCGAACCCTAGTTACAATAAATAAATGAATAAACAAGAGTATTTAAATATTACCAACCTACCTAAATACAAGAAAGAAAAAAAGTGTCTGAATAAAGGTATCCAAATACTTAACTCCACTGCTGCCGAATGCTGATAGCTAAAGGGAATTAAAAAGTACCATTGAGAGTGGGCGCTATACTGCTGTTATTAATGTTGTGCAACATGAGAAATGTATTTTAAGGCTACGAAATAATTTTAATTTGTGTTGCCTTATCGAAAAAAATATAGTAATAAAGTTTCAAAGTTAATATATTTATTATTGTCTTTATAGACTGTATACAAAATGATTCGCCAAGCATGCTCCCTCTCCTCTCATTGTTTCCTTTAATAATTTATTTACTCAAAATTCTGATTTTTGGAATGTTTTAATATAATTTTGAAGGACCATATCCTTAGTGCGAAGTATAAATGCAAACATTTAAATAGCCAAGACACTAGTCGATATAATTTTGAAGTAAGTACATAAAAATATTTAAAACAATTACAAATTAAATAATTTACAGTAAAATGGGGTAGGAGGTTCTCGCTTGAAAAATAGAAGTTTTTACCGCCACGGGAGTACATAAGACACTCCTTAAGTAGTACAAAAGAGTTTAAGAATTTGAAATAAATGGTATTTAAGTGTATTAAATAATTCCAAAAAACAATATTGTCAAACAATATTGCCTATATAATCGTTCAAAAACAATAGTTTATGCAAATTTTCATTAATATTATACTTTTATTAACACCAATAAGGAGTCGTGCGATAGTAATAACTCGAAGAGAATAACAGTAATTTTGGTCTAAAAATGTTTGCTGCATCGAACTATTCACATCGAGTAATAATACTACAGAAAAAAAAACTATTTATTTATTGATGTACTCGTATCGAAGCAATAGTATGGTTGCAAAAATGGCCGTCAATTTGTCGCTTGAAATAGAACTTTATTGCGTCACAGGGTAAAGCAGACATAACCCATAGGTGTAGCAAACATTAATTGTGACGATCAAATTAAGTGAAATAGAAGTTTAAAAGTCGGATTTCGATTGACGATATTTCACACAGGCAATGAATAAACTAATGATATAATATATTATAGTCCTGTAAACAAAAACAAAAAAAAAAACGGCCAATAATTTGTTTGAACTATATGCGGGGGGGGGGGCAATCTGCTAGGTAGTACAAATAACAGAAATCGTCCAAAACGAATTATCTACTTACACCGTTGTGCAGCAGACAAGTGTGCGTTTTTCGTCGCAAAACTATAATACAAGTCATCGGGACACTGGTGAACTTAATTTCCCGCTCGAGATCTGGCAGGTGAAAAATATACATCCTTCTGTAAGTATTCCTACAGTGTAAAAAAGTATACAGATACAGTGATCCCTCGTTATCCGCGGAGGTCAGGTCCCAGCAAAGTTGCGCGGATATCGAAACCGCGGATAACGAGACCATAAAGCAATGTAAAACGGGACGTTAGGTATTTTATTTACACACGATTTTTAATTTTTATTATTTCGTGCATATTTTGTATTTAATTTTAAAGATCGCAAAAAGGTTAATATGTTTTACGATCATTTGATTATATATTTTTTTTATATAATTTATTAATTATTTATACGTACATAATATTATTATATTAGGAAGGATGAAAAAAAATTGTAATTGACGTTTGTTTCCTTTTGTTTTCTACGTCTTTGCGAACTTCTTCGTGAGGCACCAGCAATTCTCGGATTCAGCTTTTTATGTACTCTATATGTTATAAGTAATGGGTACAATAAAGATACAATTTCATCGTATGTATAATTGATAACATTTTATCGCCGACCCAACCGCGAATTAAAAATCCGCGGATAACGAGGGATACTGTAATTTAATTTATGAAGTCATATTATATATTATTATCTACTTATTCCAAATATTGGTTTTAAAGTTTGTTTCGAAGATATTGGCGGCTCCGATGAATTGGATGCTGTTGCCTATTGATTTAGGGCGATTGTGGAGTATTTCAGCTAATGATCCGGGCAGGCCATCGTGACTTGTTCTGATGCTGTGATATGTTCGTCATTCAGTGAGAATATTATGATTGATGGTTACTTGCAACGCACGCTCCGCATATTGGGGTTCTTTCTTGACCATCTGTGGGAGATTTGAGTGTGTCCGATTCGTTTAAATTATTAAGTTTATAATAAAATACAAAATTATAATACGTTTACGTCAAAGTTTAGTCAAACATCAGTTTAATGATCAAATGTCTTTAATAGAATATCACAACTAGGGCTCGGAAATCTAAAGATTGCATATGATTATTCTGTAATCCGTATGATCTCGATTTATAGCATGCCTAGTTAAAAATCTGAGCTATATACGATCATGAGTTTAAAAAAAGAAAAATTAGAATGCATATTTCGTCAATTTAAGGAAAAAGTATTTTTGATTTGTATACTCATATAATGCGTATTCAATATTTAAAAACAAAATTTTAATAAAAAAAAATGTAATTACTGTTATCGTTTTGGTCGACTTTAGAAATTATTGACATTATTTCAAAGAATTATATTACATTATAATATTATCTTATCGAATACAATTTTTTTCAGTTCAATAAAATGTTGAAATTGAAACAGTTTTCCACCATATTTTAAATACTTGTTATAATTTTTTTTTTTTAGATCTAACATCATTGTTTTGTTTTTTTGAATTGAATTGTGAATTCATTGTTATGTATATTTAGTAATGTTTTTTGTAGAAAATTATTTTACATGCTGCATCCGAACTGAGTCCCAATATAACCTTTTATGATGAATTTAGTTGTTTTAGGGTATATGCCAATTGAGTTCAGCGAAATTTTATGTATAATTCTAATTCAGTCCATGTTTTTATACTAACTGACTCAAATTAAAAAAAAAAAAAAAACATTTTCCTTTCCATTTGTACAGACTCGGGACTGTCAGCAAACTAAAAATTAGGTATTTAATGTATCTGTGTCATTTTCTCTTACTTCTCTATGAATAATTGTTCAAGGTCTCTCAACTGGATCATTTAAATATGCTTTGCGTTTTAGTTTATTGCTAAATGTTCTGTCTATTTATTAAAAATTCACTATGTTGTTGATGGTTATGACTTATAGATTTCTCAACTATAGTATTAAATTCGTTTAATTTAAAAGACGACTTACAGTTATTTTTGCAACATGTCCAGCGTTGATAATTATTGGCTAAATGCTTATGAAAACTAAATCTGTATCCGTCGATTATAAATGTAATTTTATTTCTTTCACTTAGGTAGTATAACTTCTTCATCCATGATGTTTGGTTTAAAAAGAGTGCATAATATAATGAACAAAAATTCCAAGTTATAAAAACGATATGAACAATATCAGTAGGTATGTCGCGTAATCTTCTATAGTGATATCGGTAGACGGTAATTATTATACTAGCGACGATAGAAATAAAATCTAAAATTCCTGGCCTATTATAGTTAATATGTTACTATATTATCTGACGAAAGTCATAAAAATGATATGAACCAAACGTTATACATTCGTATATCCATTTTGCATCGTGGCACGGCTGTGCGGCATAATTTCCGCTTTGTCTGAACTCTGGACTGTCGATTTTATGTTTTACTCAAAATAATCCTCGGACTCAATTAGTATATGTCCCGTTTGTACCCGGGGCTCAATTAGTATACAATTTTTCCCCCTTCAGGATTCAATTGGTATACAGCGATTTTACAACAATTATTTATGATAATATTGTAAAAAAAAAACATACTTTATTGAAATGATATATCTCAACAGAGGATACAAAAAAAAAAGATTATCGCCAGTCAACCACACACGGATATAGCGTAAAAGCCAATGCAAATGGTCCATCAATCATGAATGTTGTCATATTGATGGTTCGATTCCGAGCGTGATAGTAACACGCACTTATTTTCTATATTAAATATTGTATTTTGGGCGACAGTGTCACTGATGAAATAAAAATATGTCAACAGCTAGGCACCGACAATTTATAAATAAATATGTGTTTTATTGTTTTTTGTTCGGTTTATTTGGGGAACCTAAATATTTAACATGATCTGATAATCAAACTAATTATTATTATTTTTCGTTTAATCTGAAAAGTTTTAATTTACAGTATTAATACAAGTTTCTATTTCAGCTTATTTTTTACTGATTTTTGTTTTGACTATTTAGGGATCTTAGGTCTTCAAATTCTTATTTTAAGTTACACTTGAATTTTTAGTTTAATACAATTCAAAACTCTAAACAGTTCTAAAACCAATTGAATAATATTGCAATGTTGCTCTTAAAATCATTTTAAATGGTATTTGTTTCTTTGTGAATTTTAAGTCGCACGTGTATCGTTTGACCAAAAAAGTTTAACGTTCACGCTCGTTTGATATCAATTTTTATTGACTTTATGCAGCTTAAAAGGAGTCAAAATATTATGAAAATTATTTCATGTGTGGAAAATAATAAAATTAACATCCGACCAAAATGTCAAGTATTCGAGATCATTTTTTATAAAATAACACAAAATAAGATAATCGTTCAATGAGACTTCGTCAACAATTTAAGGGTGAAAATCCAATGTCGAAAAAATTTGAATTTCAAACACTCATAAAAAATTATTGTCCATTTATTTCATTTTAAAGTATGTACGGTCATTTGTTTTTTAGTTACCTACATCAAAAAAACGGCATCGACTTTTTTCGAAACCCGGTCTTGCTTAAGAATCCCGGTTTTTGAAAGTTTATTGAAGTTGAAAATTGCAGCATATTATTTCGATTACTCTCACGTGTACAGAGTAACAGACACAAAAAATAAAAATAAAATACATACATAATACCTACATATTATCATTGTAAAATCAATACGTTACAGAATCTGGATTGCTTAAAAAGTAAAAACCCAATTTTTTTTTAACATTAATCAGTAATCATAATAATAATAATGGTAATCATAAATGTTTTCAACCCTATAGTAATGAGCATTTACATTTTTGAAATGAGCATTAATTTATCATCGCAAACTAAAAAAAATTTGGCACTCCTGTGGTTGTCAAGTATTAATACCAATTATCCCGATAATATTGTGAAGAGCACATTCTATTATAAAACCTTGAAGTGTATTAATTCAAAAAAAAATTAAACTCTATTATTTTGGAACGACATTAAAAAATAGTATGCAAACACTGTAAATATTTTAGTTCGCATTATAGTTTACATGCTTTTTATATTTTTTATAACTCGGACGAAGACACCATAAAGGGCATACACTACATATCATGCACTATAATAAAAAAAAAAAGGGTCTCTAAAAATATAATATATCAATTTTATTTTATCACTAGCTCTCCGACCCCCGGTCCCCTATCTTAACTCGATTGGGTACTGATTTTGGATGCACAGTCGTTAGACCTCATCTATAAGCATGTATAGCGTCGAGTTAAAATCGATTAACGTTCAACTTAGTCACCTAGATATTATGCAAATCCACATGATGACACATTCAAAATTATTCTCTACCCAAAATTGGATCGCGATCTTATCGCTGACATAGACGATGGTTTCCTGGCTTAAAATGTATTTAGTCAACATACGAAAACACCTACGTGGATAGAACTGATTTTCATTTTAAATTTGTTTTGCATTTATTTTTGTTTTTTGGTCATGTCATGCTTTTTTTTTTTAACAATTCAGATAAGAATTACGAGTGAATTATTTGTCGTTATTATTAACCTATTTATATTTTTCACCAATCGAATAATTTAATAGTATCTACCTAAAACAACATTCCAAATCTTTTTTAGATTAACAGCACACAATATTATATTCTAATGATGTTTTGAATATATATTATTGACATTTTCAATTTAAAAAAAAAATCAATAATTAATTGTATTTTGAATGTATTTTGATTGTATGGCCGTTTTTTTAAGTCTTGTACATATTATAAACATTTTTATGGCATTTTTCCAGATTTTTATAACCATCAACATAATTAGGGCATTATAAGCATAGTATATGTTATAACTATAGTGAAGACGAAATTCGATTTATTGTGAATAGTCGTAATAACATAATATAATACAAAAGGTGATGTTCAATGTATTCTTCAGGAATGTTTGGGAAATTTTTGTTTAAACTCACAGTATATTCTTGATAAAACTTAAGTACCTATACTGACATTATGTCATTAAAAACTTTTTAGTAATATTTAATATGTTTAATCGTCGGTGTACACGACGAAAATAAATTATAATATCAGTTCATTGAGTGATGTCTATGGCGAACAACACCAAATAAAAATTATTAGCTTTACATATTTGCGCATTTTCCTCAAATGTTGATTGAAATATTGTGTTCGCCATATTCGGTATAATGTTATTCTTTGTTGCTAGCTAATATATACTTGTTTTTATTTTATGACCATCATCGGCTCCTAAAAACACTTTCAGAAAATTTGAAAAATTTCTAAGTCGAAGGTTTATTGCTAGAAATTAATCGTTGCAGTGACGAATAGCCAGAATTAATTTCGGAATAATAATCATCGAAATCCGCTTTAATTTATTATATTCAATCAAAATAATATTTTATATTACACATTAATCTATATATATATAATAATATATAGTATACTTGGATATCATAGTCGTATATTTATAAATATTATAAGTCTCAACTATTTTTTTTTTTTGCTACTTTTTTTTCGTTGGTTGACCACAATCACTTCGTTACGCGTAAGTTACATGCTCAGCTAGCTATTGAGAAAAACGCCGATTTACATTTTGCTCAACAGGTACTTCGACCTCTGCGATTATCGAGTCTTTGTCGTATGCCGAATGGCCCCCGGAAACGTCACCAACGAGCTCTGTTTTCGTGGTTTTTGAACTCGACGAGTTGCGATTCTGGTAACCAATGAATTGACTAATCGGTAACTTTCCGATATTCCAGTCGCCGTAGAGTTGAGGGTGTTCCTTGGCCGTGTTCGCCACGTCGTCTCGGACATGGTCGAAATGGTCGAACACGCTTTGACTCTTCCTCAATCCGTCGGGATTCTGTGGGAATATATTTAAAAAAAAAAAAATCTAATGCGAACTTGTTCGAATACGGCGGACGAAATCTATTAAATAATAATTATGTTACGTTTTCGGCATAATTCATCCAAGCGTATGAAAACAGTCCGGCCAGACACGGCTCTATGCTCGTGTCACAAAACGTTCCGTATGTGTCTTCGTCTGGTCCGCCGGCTGTGATCGCCAAAACTGTGGACAAAACGTAAACACGTTAATATTATAGTGGAAGGTTAAATGCGGGACCAAGTCTAAGACCGTATAAAGTTTAAATTTTGACGAAATCGGGTGTTTAGGAGCCAAAAAACGTGTTTTTATTAAACGACCTACTTATCGTTGAGGTTTCAAACCGAATGACAGTAGAAACTTTTGACATTTTCATCAAATTATCACTTATATCTAGCGAGGCTTGAAAATTAAATACCCATATAGTCGCTCACAGTGAGTTATTGGTTTATTACTGAAGTTCAAAAATCTACAAGAAATACCATCACATTTTTATGGGAACGATGAATTTGAAGTTTGACGATCTAGGGCGTGGAGATAAAATGTAAAATTTTTAATTAATCTTCAATGCAACCGGGTAAAAATAACGAAAATAACAGCGTACAACAATAGAATATATTATATACGCATTGGATGAAAAAAAAATACGGAATTCGTTAAAATAACAAAAGTAAGAAGGTATGTAAATTATTTTTTTACTATAAACATAAAACTGTATGTCAAATAAAGTATTTGTTTTTTGCTAAGTAATTGGATGGGTGACCACTTTCTCTGCCATATATTTTTTAGGTGCTTTTTTTTATAAATTTTTTTATGTTGGCTAGCAAAACATTTTATAAACGCGCAATACGAAATTACAGAACGGTTCATACATTATTCCACACGTTTAATTTCATAAAATATATTATTCGTAAGGAAATGTTATAAAAATGTTATAAAAAAAGGAAACTACCTTTTTTTATCGATTGTCACATTACGCACGGTTTTTTTACACTGCACAATGAAATATTTAAAATATTCGGATTAATTTTAAGCCATGAACATCAGTCAACGGTACGTTGTCATTTGCTCTTAAATAAATAACAACTATAACATAAATTTGTAATTGTATTTGTAATTTATATTTGCTATATTGTAGAATTGCACCTCTGCGGGCCAAAGGTTGGGCGCCACTGCTGTGGTATATAGATAATGGATGTACATATTATTATTATTATTTTGGCCTGGTCCCAAAATTATGTTATTCCGGGCTGCTTTCATTCTTAACACCGACCTCAGATTCATGTTATCGAGTTAGAACATTGTGGTAAACGATCAGAGAATTAGTTAATTAATCGTATCAAAAAATACTAAAAACAGTCAAGCTATATACATCTGTAAATCATCGTCGACTGTAGTCGATATAAAAACACACCGATACTCTTCAGGTACATGAATGGTGTATTGTGTCATCCTTAACAATATTATCCATCAATTAATAAAATAAAAAAACTTTTTTTTTTAAAGACAATATTATTAGCTATTAACAAAATGTCATCTCAATTTTTATTGGGTGCTCAGCAACCCAAATAGCACCCATCTATATGGCGTCTATAGAAGCAAAACATTATATAGCTGGAAACAATAATACAACTATAAATTCTTAACTCTGCCTCGTAATAATAAAATCATCATGGTCTGAAAGAACGAATAGATTATAAAAACTAAAATCAAACCTATTCAAATGCAATTATAAATATTAGTGTTTAGTATTAAGTTAAGGGTTATTTGCAATATTTTTAAATTTGTTATCAAGTTGAAAAGCCTAGTTTTTATCGATTTTAACACTAGCATACTTAACTTTTTACCAACTTAAAACTTTATAGTTAGTAGTATAAATTTCTATGTAGTGATTGGTTGAAGTTTTTCTTCAGTAAGAAAAACAAATCGCCATAAGACATTACCCGAAATATATTTTGACATGAAATCGAAAAATAATGAAATAAAATATAATTTAAATCTAAATAAACTATCTCCACTTATTGAATTGAAAAATCTAATTCCACCCTTTCGCGCTAGTTAAGAGACAATGTTTGTCAGTAGTTGTTAAATCGTCCGAAATCTAAAAACAACTGCAGGTTAATGTAAAAAGTTAAAATTAAATTGACTTTTTAGTTTAACTTTAAATTTTTGGTTCGTTCATGTCCAGCGTTGGACTACATTTATAGGTACACATTATAAACCAACATGAACAAAAGATAAATATTCATACAAAATCAACGCATTTATCATTTGGATATTCTAAAATTAAGAAAAACGACACTTAAACTAAAATACCGTAAGACATGCGATTGAACATTTCAACAACCAATGCTTCTCGTAAATTAAACTCTATTGGATCCTTAACAAAAACAAAAAACGAAATGTAGCTATATAATATTATGTACGTACCATTTATATTATGAGGAAGCGTAGAATTTTCGAACATGGCGCCAGAATGACTCGATTCTAAGTACATCAATAACTGCGTCAAAATGACGAAATATTATTATATCGCTTGCACAGTGACGAGTGTTGTGAATTTATGATTAAAAAAAAAATACGCTTATATTACATGTTTATAACCATTTCGGTTGTACATTTGCTTAAACGTTCTCACAAGTTCGTCTCCGTGCAACATCACATCTTCGCCAGAATTCGGGAATTCGATTTGTCCACCGTGGCCTCCAAGACCCGTGTGGAAAATTAAAATATTGTCTTTATTCGTGCTGGAAACATAATTCAAAATTATACATCAATCATACTAGCCGGCACGAAGTACGATTTTACTGCAGTTGAGTAGTCAGGGGGATGATGGGGCTACAGCCCCCCACCATAGGTTAGGTAACAGGTTAGGTAACCAACAGCCACCGTGTTCAATGTTCGTATTAACATACGTTATACATAGAATATATTATACTAAAAAATAATTATTTTACAAAAAGTGCAAGTGAAGAGATGTTGAATGGGGATTTTTTTTTAGTGAGAATTAAACCCCCCTCCCCCATCCATAAAAAAAAATGCTTGGCTACTGAACTACCGTGTATTATGTGATTTCAAATGTTTTTAAGTTTTTGGCGCAGGTAGTTGCATAAAATGCGTTTAAACGTACGACTGTCGTGTATACATAAAATATGTACAATGTGGCATGGTGTGGCACGGTGGTTGTATTCGGTCACGTTTCGTTTCTGAGTGCAAGCACCGGTCGGTTTCACCAGCTACCGGGTGGGTGACCATAACCGGGTTTTTAAAGACAAATCCTTACCACACAAACAGGTGTTGTGACCAACCGTACCCTCTCCCGCAGTAATAAACCTACTATAAACTTACAAACAGCTATAAACGGTCATTGCTGCCGTGCTTGAAATCGATAAAATAATGAATACAATTTTAAAATGTGAATATGTAATACCTGCTTTGATAGTTGTCAAATCATTACGTCATATTTGGATCATTAAGTATTTTAAAAATCTCGCGAATAATAAAAATTAAAAAATATACCATAAATATCTGTACCCATCTTATAAAAATATAAACAAACATATTATACGCCTGATGTTATTCGATTGAAATAATACTCTGTCTCCGCGGCTTATACATTTCGCAGTGACTAATAATCGTCTGCTTTTTAACGTGTTTTTTTTTTCTATTATTTTGTTTCAAAGTTTTCCCGACAATATATAGTCATCTGAACTTAATGTTTTAATATTTTGTTTTTTCGGCACGCTAACAATTATATAGACGATTAAAAATTATTTACAGCAATCGACAATGATCACAATAGAATAGATTATACGTAATAATAAAGCAGTAGAATAAACAATAAACGCGGTGCGCATAATAATGAACAAAAAAGGAAGTTAAATACATTTTTCAAACAAGACATAACTATGTCGAGTGAGTATATCGTGGGCGCGTTTACTTTCGAGGCCTGCGGAGGGTCACTTATTAGATGGAAATATTACGCACGTTTTAGTGGTTTGGAAAAAATTGTTGACAGATTTCTCGTGTAAGTTTTTGCTGTAAAAACTTCGAAGTCTGTGCGAAGGGCTTCGTTTCTGCCTAGACAATGCGCATCATTTGAAATCTTTCGTAATATGTTAGGCCGGAAGACGTGAATTTCATCTATTATATGAGTTGTGGTGCACCGGCCTCAAAAGGGGACAGCGTGACATATTTTTCCCTCGACCTTTTTCCCTCGCGGCACACTAATCTCAACCCATATTTAGCCAAAGCACACGTCTTGTCGCTGACATATATATGTGTGCATATTTTTTTTTATAGTAGGCTCTCGTCGTATATTAATTATTAATACCAAAGTAGTTGAATACCAGTTTATTACTAACAAACAATTTAAAACGGCGTGTTTCTTTGGGATAAAAAAAAATATTATTACAATTATAATTAAAAATATTTCAACCTATTACCGAAATTTTAGGTCAACGTTTAACCTAACGTCAACGATCGTGAAATTTTGGGGCACATCTACAGAGGCCTCACGGCACACCAATGTGCCGCCGATTGCACCCATTGCGGCACACCGTTTGGGAAACACTGATATATAGAGTACTATGTGCAGTAGACATTTGTCTGTAGCAAGGAGCGTTTCCGGCTGCAGGTGGTTCATCGATGTTTTTTAAACATTTAATTGAAATATTACAGTTGGCTTTTTTATGTCAGTTATTTTAAAAGCTCGGCGCATGTCGTGTTTTGGCAGGTAACTACGGGTATTGTGTGATTGTAACTCTTTGGAGTGAACCTATAAATTGTCATCATTGAGTGGGTCACAGTGATTGAACGCAATATTGTGTTGATTTTGAATACATCGAATGATAAATCATCAAGTACAAAAAACGATTCTGCGCTGAGGCGGCACGTAAAAGACTATCTATTTCAGAGGATATTTTATGATTTATTTATTTAATAATTATAAGAAATGTGTTTTTCTATTATTATACCCACCATCATAATATAATAGTACCTACAGTACGTATTTTAAATGCAAACTCATGTTTATGGCTAATACGTTTTTTTGAATTGCAACAAAATAACCAAAATCGTTTGATTAATAAAAATCTTCTTTTTTTTCTTCAATTTAAAGCCAATCGACAACGTAAGAAAGGAACTTTGTGTTAAAGTGTAATGGATAATTTTTTTTTAATTGTTCTGAATTCAAAATTCAAACGAATAATTTTTCAGTTGTTATAATGTTTCATGTAAATATGAATATAAATGAATTATATTTGTTAAAAATGATTTTACAATAATATAAAATAGATGTAACATTAGAATTCGGTCTAGTATTTATCACAATAAATTGGACCATTTTTACCAATTAAGGTCACTAAAATATTCGAATCACCTTATCTTCAAAGCCCATTATCGTGGACTTATTATCTTAAGACTACAGACTCAAAAACTCGAAAACATTTTTTTATTCTAATACGTCAATATTTTCAAAAAAATAATTCTATAAATAATTTCCTGTAAAAAAGGGGGGTTCTCATTTTAAAAACAGAAGTTGGTAACTCCACATGACACTCCTCAGTCCTCAAGTAGTACTAAAAATTCAAGAATTCGAAATAAATGGTCTTTGACCAAGTGTCCTTACAAATTTCAGATTTCGAATAACTGGATTAATTTGATAAAAAAAGGGGGTGAGTTACGGTTTGGTAAATTACCGTGTATACTCGTAAACTATAGACATTTTACTTTTTGACCCCCGCTGTGACCAGGTGAAGCTTGGGAAAATGACAACACACAATCGTTGTAAAATTAATAGCTCATGGTCGATATAGCTCTGCTCTGAATCCAAATGTGAATTTTCTTCGCTCGCGTTTTGGAAGTTGATGGGTTTCGGGTGGGTCAACTGAATGCGTTCGACAACTCTTGACAAGATTTATCGGGTTCGATTTAAATTTCAAACAGAATTAATGTTAATCACAAAACAATACCGTTAATTGTACAACTAATGTTATATTCTGAATGTCTGTAATTACATCGACTTCAGGGGATAGGATGGATACTTCTCAACTCACATCCCCGAAATCGATGGTTTAATTTTTTTCTTCGGTTCCAATAATATTAATGTAGTACGAAATATATTATTCTAATATGTTTCTAATTTTAATCTAATCACAACACCAAACTTACCTTAGTACCACTCTTTCACTTCCGATTCCTTTTACCTTCATCTTGTATCCTCGGAGAACGTTCAAAAATACATCTTTTCTGACATTCTAAAAATTAAAATTAAAACACTCATTACTCTTCAACAAATAAGAATACACGGGTACACTAAACTGATATGCGACAATAAAACTAGTTAAATATCTAACTATTCACTTGAATACAACTCAAGTGTACATTGTACGCCACTCTAGGATTGTCAATTAATCAATGTTAGAAATCGAAATGAAATTGTTTGATTGTAATTTCAGTTTATGCTTATCGATGTAAGTTTCTTTCTGAATACAAATTTAAAAAATTTATTGATTTTATAATTTATTGATTTTTATATTGTTTCAAAATATCAGATTCTATTTAAAATTTTCTGATTTTCAAACAGGATTCAAACATCAGTGTTACATTTCTACGGTTTCAGTTTGGTTTTCTACGTGCAGCCAACAGGCCATACCTAAAGTGGATCGTCGTTTGTTCGTCGATACGATGCGAAACCGTCCTAAATAATCGGTAATTACCTACTAATGAAGAACTACAATATTGTTAACCGTTGCAGGTTACTCTTGAATTTGAATTCGTATTTTTAGATTTTACCTCGATATGTACATAAACATTTTTAAAACGATTATTATTTTGAAACAAATCGTCGATTTTACAGATTTTATTTTTTAATTTCATCGTCTATTTTTAATATCATTGTAAAAATTTGATTTTCACAGAGAATTTTCATCGATATTTAAAATAGATTTTGAAATCAGTTCATATTATCCTTACTATAATTATAACTATGATAATTTAATGTGTTTGAATAAAACTTATTACATACGCTGTCTTCAAACAACATTTTTATGAAATAAGTAATAACGATCGATCGTTGTCATAAGCAAAGTAGGAAAACCATACTTACTTCTCCAGTGTAATCAATTGGTACACCTTCATAAACATTTATACCATTTGGCTCGTTTCTAATCACACCAGGTTCGGGATTTCTAAAAAAATATAGATTAAAATGTTTTTAATTTAATGCAATTCAAAAATACTGTATCTTATAATCGAATTAAAAACATTTGTATAATTTGTTCTACAACTAAAAAACTGCTGTAAAAGTACCCTGTGAAATAAACCGAGAAAAAGGCTTTACTGCTTCTAACGTTCAAATTAAGTATTTAACTTATTTTCGTTCAGCTTTTTCATTAAAATAATGATACCGAAGTTCTAAAAACTAAACCGAACAACATTTAACAACATTTTATTTAGCATTTACAAAAAAGTTCAATGCTTACTCACATTTATTACTCTATTAGAAGAACATGGGTTAAAAATTTATTATAACCGCTGTATACTCTAACCTATACATTGTGTAAATTCGTTTTGGTTGAATATTAATACTAATTAGAATTGAAAAGATGAGCGGATTTAATAGATTATTAAAAGTTTAAAGTGATATGATTCTAATAATATGCCGTAAAAAAAACCTTAAGGTGTTCTCTTAATAATCCTTGAACTTATAAAATATGTTTTTTTTATTTGATTAGTTTTATAACCTGCAACCAATTATAGCTACAATAAGAAACAAATGATTTATTGTAAATGAGCGTATATCTATATTTACATAATAATTATCATTCATTAATTGTACATAGTGCGTATAATGATACGCTTAAACTTGAAAACAATTATTCCTTTGAAATCTAAATTGTTTAAATTCAGTCACCCTCGAAATAATTAAAATATGCTACCATAAATATCACCTTGTAACTGGGCTGCAAAGTTACCCGAAAAACGCCGCATCACACTTGACAACATTTAAACTGAATGAAGTTTTGAAAATGTTACTATTTAGTTATTTTAACAGATATCAAGATCAGCTGTTTCTAAAAACATAACCTATTAAATTATAAACACCCACTCGACACAAATATCACAATAAAATACATGCATTTTCAAACACTGTCATTATTTTATTATGTGATGTCCATTTCATCAAAGCACTGATCGTATTGTTCAGTAAGAGATTAAAAACCTATAAAATCATTACTATTCACTAGTTGTGAACAAAATGTGATGATTAACATTAAAAAATTTGTTTATATACTGTAATGTACCTTCTAATTTTAGAGCGAATTTTTAGGTTTTTAAGTACCCACTGAATTTATTGACGTTATGCAGTTGAACGAGGGTGAAAATGTGTACGACTCATCCACTATTAGAACTCATAGAAAAAATTTACTTTGAATGTTTTAATATTATAATAAAAAAAAGGTTTTTTTTTTTTTTTTGCGAATGTATCGCCATCGAATATCAAAAAAAATATGTTAATTGACGAATCTCACCAACTAAAATACAAAACTAACTCTGTGTTATGGTGATTAATACGATTTAATTTAATTTAATTTAAAAAAATAAGTTATATTTATTGCACTCATTAGGTATTTTTGGTAAACTTCGGTCACATTTGAAAAAAGTGAAACATTTAAGCAATTTCAAATTTAATTACAAACTAGTTTGCATTTCATTTTTGCCATCATATCTCATGTTTAAATATTAAAAACACTCAGAGTACATTTTCTTCTAAAAATCCTATAGTGGATAAGTAGTCCACATTTTTCACTCCTGTTGCATTGTATAACATCAATAAATATGTAGGCGCGTAAGGATTTTTTAGGCCTGGAGATTTAAATAGAATAATGAGGTTTTTTCTATAGGCATTAAGGACATCAACATGCGTATCAGGACACCGGGAAATCTCCAGCCGTCCTCCGTCCTGCCAGCTCGCCTTTGGACGATAGACTAATAGTCTTCTTCTTTGTGGGTCCATACCTATCTTCTTTTGTGTTCGGACATTATTTTTGTTGCTTATATTTTTTTTTATTCGTACACAAAATGTATATTAACTTAGGGTGACTATAAACCCCAACTAAATTCTATATCAGCCGATATTTATTATAACCAGCTGTAAGTACTCGCAGTGCCTATAGTGAGGTGTTATATTATGGGTTGAAAACTCAAAACTTATAATAATGTACGATTAATCGATAAAAACAATAACAGTATAATAACTCACTCTGAATTGTATGCAATATCATCGTACATAAATGTAATGATACGTTCTTTCGGAATGCCATTTTCCCTCAGTATTTTGTAAGCATGACATACATTGGACTGAAAAATACAGGTGCATCATTTAAATGTGTTGAATTCGTGTTATAAATAATAGTTTTTATTTTATTTGAGCGAATAATTGTGTCTATTCAAAAAAAGATTACCTATGTTTAAATATTACACCGAAAGAATTAATGTGGACTAGAAATTGACGGTATTTTAAAAATGTTACTTTATTCGTTTATTGTTGAACATTTAAATAACAAATAAAATACCAATATCAACAAGATGCTTTTAGAAAATATCATCATCACTGTGGAACCAATATTGGAGGCTATTTTAGTAGAAGTATGATGGTAAGAATGAAAACACGAAAAAATTTTGTTTTCAAAAGTACTCGGAATATGCACGTACCTACCTATATATATATATAATATATATATATATATATGTTACAGTTAAAGTGTTGAATCAGTTCGTTTATGAAATAACTAGGTAATTTATAAAATAACTAAAACTTGTAGGTAATGTATATAATTTATACTTTAACTATAGTTATTTTATACATTCCCTGGTATCACTTCGTTAATGTGTCAAATTGTAAATAACAAAATATAATAAATATAGTTCTAACATTTTCATCAATTTAATATAACAAAATCAGATAAGATTGACCTAACCTTTTATTTTTTATTTATTCGATACCTACCTACACATTATAATTACAAGAGTATGTTGAAGTCTTGAAGAGTGTTATTACAACTATACTCTTGATCCCAGTTCACAGTTCACAGTATGTTCAGAAAATTTGTTAGCTGTAGAAGTTCCAAATAAAAGTATTACATTAAGATCTGCGGCAACTGCGCAGTCACTTTGAACTGGTCAGGGTTTTTTTAAGTGAACTTGTACCAAAACATGTGGCACGAAGCGATATGTTTGTAGAAAAAAAAAGTATTGTGCAACTCTAAACGCCATAATAGCCTTACACGAACAAATATAGATAAATAATAAAACTATAATTAATTCAGTAAAATAAAATATTTTAATATATAGGTACTTTAAATTTTAATGTATTTTATACTTTAACGGATATCAAACTGAAATTGTATATAATAATTAGATATTCTATGAAATAACTAGTTAAAGTACAATTTTCATGTATTGTTTCATAGGTACTTTAACTAACATTCGTAGGTAATTCATGAACTACCTAGTTATTTCATAAAATAACGGAATTCAACACTTTAACTGTAACATATATATATATAGGCTATTCGTAGGCACGGGTCATAACTAAGGTTTGTAAATTGTAGGAGTTGCATTTTATTCAATGTGTTATCGATTTATAGCAGACCAAACTAAAAATCCGAGCTATACGACTGTGAGTTTAAATCTCGAAAATCGAAAATGCCTATTATGCATATTTCCTCAGTTTAAAAAAAAAGCATATTTCTTGATTTTCACGTTTAATATTTTCTATAATATTGGAAATGTATAACTCGATATTATTTAATGTAGGTAGGCATCTATTGCTATTGTCGCAGTAAAATTTTAATTTAACCACAAAAGTATGATGCACATTATTATTTAATCTCTATGGCACTAATATAACGATGATAAGTTTATCTTTTCTAATAAGTTTTTCAGTTCAATAAAATGTTAAAATCAAGTACAGTTTTCCGCCATATCTTAGTATTATAAATTAATTTTTCATATTTTAAGTTTCTATAGTGCAAATTAATAACAATATAAATTCTTTTTGACGGAAATTTGAATTTTTGTGAACGTTTCTCAAATTTTTTTGCGTTTTCGACATTTATTCACATGCATATTTTACCATTTTCCTATAACTTCCAAACTACTTATTATAATATTATACTTATACAACGATAACACAAATAATTTTACACATGGAGCCACTTCAGACACGTCATTTTATCATTTTCCAGGACCTAAATTCTGGCGAAGTATCCGATTCACGAAAAACTGCAATTTAGAACTGTAGTTATTATACTTTTCGTACCCGACTCGAACGCAGGCAGTAAAGTATAAGGTGGAATAAGCCTAAAATATTTGTCCTATAATACTGTCTCGGCTTACGGTCGGCTCAAATATTAATTATCTGTTAAAATAATATATTCCGCCGACCGATATATTATTATTATTTGGGTACCTGCTGTCGGTCAAAATAATGTCGGCTTATACTTATAGCCCCTCGAATTAATACCACTTAATTACTTAATTATACTTATCCTCATAGTGTTTTTTCGCGACCTCTTAAAACTAAATCGGTTTAAGTTAAATAATTATACGCAATTATGGTGGCAACTAAAATATAAAATATAAATTGAAAATCGCATAGAATATTGCTGGTTAAATTTTAAAAACAACCTGTTCCAATACATTTTACATATCAAAATATTCCAGCTGAGTTCAATAGTGATAATTTTTAATGAAAATATTATACTTCGTATACATATATTTCAACAATAAATTATGCTGGAACGAACAAAATATATTTTTTGTAGGCAATATAGGTAGGTCCTAAACGATAGGTAGGTATGTACAGCAGTTCTCTTTCGAATTAAATCGTATAGCCCGAGAAATTAACAAAAATAACTAGATAATACCTAACTTACCTACCTATCTGGGAATTAAAAAGCTTAATTTATTAACTAAATGTTTATTATTATATTACTTTGGTGCGATTCGACCAACAAGACGCATCAGGCCACTGCACCATATATTATCAAATAATAAATAATAGGACCCAGATTTCAATGCTAAGTGCGCTTTGAGCATTTTCGGGTGTTCTGGGGCAATGCATTCCAATAGTTCATAATTCGATTCATATAACAACAGATACTTAAAAAAAATGATTTAAAAAACTCATTTATTTCGTATTTTTTCAAATGCAAAATATTACATCGAGAAATATTTTTACTATAGTATTTGCTTTTACACTTTTTAGACCTTTTTTATCCGTACCAAAATATACATATGAATTACATCGTTCGATAAAATGTTGGAAATTCCGAAAGTTAAACCATCGGTTTTCTATCGGTAGCGTAAACGAGGACCTATAAAAAAAATGTGGGTCATTTTGTAAGGAAATGGTTATCGCGTTGAATAAACATTTTTTCGAGCAGCTTTGGTTATTTACTTTGGTTTTTTTTTTAATTCTCAAGGAATTATAATCCTGGCTCTCAATTAAGGTATTCAAACGGAGATGATAAAACGGTTTTTAATTCACAAGCAAGACAGTATTTGGGAAGAACGTCGTCCATGAACGCACTCTCTCACGTTCACGTTCATATTTAGTGAACGGTAGGTACTCGAACGTCACTCGTTTTTTTTTTCAAATTGAACGCGAACGACATTTATATTTTAACGAACTTGAAAGATTTTTAAGACGCTCAATTTATTTGACATTTAAAAAATACGTGTTTAAGACATAATGATAAATTATATCATATAATTATATTTTCTCATTACAAAAAAATTTAAAAAATTCAAATTAACGACCTGATGAACGTGCTAATTTTTTTAGTGAATGTTTCAAACACCGAGCCACAGTACACTCGAGAACCAATGCCATTCAACGGTTGCAAATTAATGGTGCACATCGTTAGATATGTCATTATGTCAATCGTCATTCGTAGACATTTGGTACGATGTAAATAAGTATTCGATAAAATTGAGTTCAAATCAAATTCGTTCATCGTTGTTATATTAAGCAATTATTTTATTGTTGGTAATCTTCGCTTGTATACTTTTGTTGTTTGCGCACCTGTCAATATTTTTATTTAATTTGCATTGTTATTAATTTATTATTATTATAATTCAGTAATAGGTTCGCATTGTGCGGCCATATTATATTTCGTCAAGTCACGAAGATGATGAAACGATTTTGAAGCCGGTTAATTGTTTATTATAATAAAAGAATTGTGTAAAAAAAAATAATAATAATACTAAAAAACGTTAAGTTCGTCGTTTGTGAATGACATATCTTTGAACCGGCACGGAGTCAACCACACGGTGGTAATCATTTGTTATGGATTATACGTGTGTTGAGGAAAGGTTCTGGAAACTTTTCACGGAAATATTCGACACCAGAAATGTTTAGTAAACTCCTTGGAGTCGTAAGACCTCTTATTGCTAAACAAAAAGATACAAATCGCCGAGGGAACGATTGGCGATAACATATAATACATTTTTACCCGAAACTGCGGGTTCATTCAAACTATATATGATATAGTTAATACATTTATCTTGGTATTTGTGTACAACTCAGTGTGAAATCTCTCCAAAGCATTCCATCAGTTTGTCTTTGCTCGGTTTGAATAATTTGTGAACACTTGAGATTCCAACAAACAATCGGGCGGTCCTTATACAATGTTTTGTATTAATTAAAAAAAAATTGCTCATCATTCCATTCCAAATCGTTTAAAATTCAATAAAAAAAAAAAAAAAATGAAAACTAATTTCAATCAAAACACTGTACTACGACGCTTCCACTTTTATCTCGAGTACTTCCTCTGTGCAAAATCAATACGGAATCGGCACAGTATTCGGGGTAAACTGCAACAGTCGTTCGGGTAAATACCAGTATTGGTCACGCATCATTAATACCATGTATACCATTGCCCAAATAATATTTCCTTTCATGTATACCACCCTAGAGATCGTCTGCGAACGCAAACGAAAACGTTTGAAGATGTTCTCTTGGCACTCTCTTGGGTACGTTTACACTGAAAACAGAGCCCGCGAATATTTGGACCAGAAATCTGCGCATTCGTCCACGTTCGTTAAATTCTGCAGTGGGGACGCCCCTCGGAGATTATAAATCAATGGCAATCAGTTTTAATCAAACTTGCCGGTCCCGATTTACATATTTTACAAAAATTACACACAGAAAAATGTTCGTCTATATCGGACACTCCACACTGGTTAATGGGTCATTGTATATTTTCAAGGGCATGTTTCCTCAGTGCTCAGCCCATTTACCCGACTGTATCGATTATTATACACTATTTCCTCGACTTACTTATCCCACAGAAAATAATTAAACATTTGAAAATATTTTTTACACCTTTGAATTCGTTATTTATGAAACAATGTTTTTGAAAAAATAAATAATTTTACATTTTATTGATGGTTATCATGTTTATTATCTTTATGAGTGACAACGTACGTTTCAAGTACACAAATAAAGGCATACCAAATAATGAATAATATTTATCAGTACATAGCCAAATTTTATTTTTCTATTATAATGCATAATTTGTAAGTATTTCAACTATTGGACCTAATTGGCCTTATTAATTCATTCGGTTAATTTGGACTCATATGTACTCTGGTCCCAAAGTGAGATCGATAAACGGCGAGTACTGCTACAAAGTGGTCGATTGCGGAGATACATAGCCATCGCATTTATATCCTACAGATTTTTATGGAGGTACTTACTTCATTTAGCTTGCAAAGTATTTTATTATATTGTCAGTTAAGTAAAAAGGTAAAGAAACGCTAGAAATGAAAAAAGTTAAGCCGTCGATTCTCCGTCAATTGCGTATAATTTAATTACATGTCAGTAAAAAAAAAATGTAGGTAAGTCATTTTTTGAGGGCTACCTTTTGAGATGAAAATTCATAACTCCAGGCATTTTTGGTTGTTTTTTATAGAATATTTTGACAGTTTCCGTAGCATTTAAATCCAGGCCCCAATTATAATATTTTAATCTTATACCTGATGTCGGTACCGCAACCACCTGTGTGAGCCAGCAACTAGAACAGCCCATATATTTTGAGACGAATGACCCGGATCGTTTTCGCTTATACGAGCGCTGAATGCTATTGCAATAAAAAACGCAGTTAAAATCCACGAAATTAAAAACATGGTTCGGTCGTAAAAACGTATAAAAATAATTTATTATTTTGAAAGTAAATCGATCTAATGACGTTTTATTACCTATTGAACAATCGAATGTCAAAAAACTCGTTTTATATGAAATTTTTTTCAAGAGGTTTATTGTATTATCTACTTTTGTTTACTCTAATTTTAATATATTATATAATATGAGGTGGCCTAAGTGATATTTTAATTAAAATATTATGACAAGATGAATATTATGTAGTTTTTTATATTATATTTTTTAATCAAATAGAATATATTTCGATTAATGGTCTTACTATGTACAATGATAATTTCACTACAGTCGAGGACATCATATTATGAGAATACGAGTACAACACTAAGTGTACGTACTTACAGATATTAATAGAACCGAAATCTTAACTAATCTACATGACATGTGGTAATGTCAAAAGATTTTTAGTAAAAAATGTAATACAATTCATAATTTTCAGTATTAAAAATAAAAAATGAAAAATTGCAAACCGTACTCGTGGCATAACATAAAGATGTTTAAATATTGATTGGAATAAAAGCTGTTTCTGCAGGTACACCTTAGTATGCGTATACATATTATACATCGTTGTACTTAGAACATAAGTTATTCGTCTGTCAAAGGAAAACTCATAGACAAACACTAAGGCTCAATTAGGGGTACGTTGGAGATGGTGAGACCCTTAAAATCAAACGAGTTAATCCCCACCCCCCATCCATTTTATTTAATATTTCAGTAATTTTACTAAATCAAATGTTACAAATATTTGATAATAGATTATTTTTAGCCCCTCAAAATATGGGTTTGATGGCGATCTGTGATATTGTGGTAACTGGTAAAAGATTATTGGCCGTCGATAGTCGGTTATGTATTTTTTTTTAAGTTATCCGTTTTCTCCGATTGTGGTATTTTTTTGATTTACTCTCTCGTGAAGCTGCATCATTGGGGTGGCAACGTCAAAGTTTTATTTTTATCAATAAAATACGAATTATTATAATACAAATGATGCGAATAACAAACCGAGTTCACGTAGCCAAGTTTGAATATTATAGTATTTTCAACGGTTTAATAAATTATTGATAATCATTTCGTGCAATCGACAATATTGTTGCGTCTCAAGAGGAGCACATGGACAAAATGTATTTTTGAGATATTTCAAAGAATTTTAAGCTATAATGACCACTTGTACCTACGCATTTATATTTACATTGCACTTGCACAGCCCAAATATTTAATAATCTGTCGAGCTAAGATAATTTTTTAAGTATGTCTTAAAATTACACTAACAGTTTGAGTAAAAAAAAAAACTACTCACAATCGTAAAACGGGTCACCTTGAGTAGCGATTATAAACGGATAAAGGTGGTTTAAAATAGATGTGGTTATATTATTTTGTTTTTTGATCGATCGCAATTGTTTTGGATTTAAAATTAAAATGTATAAATGCTTATTTGTGTTTTATTGATATAATTTATTTCATAACGAAATCACGAATCAATGTACCTTCCTAGCTTTGTGTACCTGGTACACTAAAAAATCGTAAAATTGTATAAGAATATGAAACGAAATTGAATATTATGAAGATTACACAAGTAGGTAGGTAACAATAAAATGACAATAATAATAGTAACAACTTGAAACGGACATTTTTTTTTTTTTTGAAGTAGATATTATTTCATTTTTAAATGAAATATTATTATTATTATTTTCGTCTGTAAAAAAATACTTTTGTAGTTTTATGTTCCGGTGACATCCGTTCACTTGGAATCTGAAACTAAAGGAGCCTCAAGCTACAATATATTATTTTCGTAATTGTATTATGTTATATTATTTACCTAACGATATCTTGTTAGTCGTTATAGTTTGTCAGTAATTTGAGTTATTGACTTACACATTTATAAGTTAGAACTAATAAATCATTTTGAAAGTGCATATCGACTATAGTCTATACTCTATATACAGTATACACTATATTCTATACATTGTCTAGAAATGATGCAGCTATCCAATTTTTATAGGCACACATAAACATTTTTTTTTGCATATTTTCATTAAACTTTCAGTGGCGCCCAGACGGGTCGCAGCAAGTACTACAACTGCATGCCGTGCTCTCGTTGGGGGCGTGTGTAAGTTACTATGGTGTCACAGAAAAGCTCGTACATTCTTAGTACAAACAATAGTCCATACTAATTAATTTTCGTTAACTGCAGTGGTTAATAAGTGAGCACAATCGAGTATTTGTGGAGTGCAGCAAGAATACTTTTTTAAAATATAAAAAAAATGGACGGGTAACTTTTTTTAACTGCAAAACACTGTGAGCCACTGGTCACTATGGTATACTCAATGATATCATGTACTATACCAGCACGGGTAGAACACGATAGAAAGGTAGAACGGTAGAACTGGGTAGAACGGTCCTCATCGGCCGTACCTTTTTTAATAGCACGATTGAGAACGTTCTTACCTGCTAACTTTTATGCAACGTTGCCACATCAATTAAAAATAAAAACAATAAAAATACAATATAAAATATATATATAAGATATCAATCACTATGTTTTGTTTACAAAACCAAAAATTTTGGTTTAAATTTTCAATCCTTAGCTATTAAAGTTAAACATTTAATAAATTGTTAACAAAAAAATCATATTTAAATTTTAAATTTGATTAAAACACACACACATATCATGGTACCTATATATATATGTATGGTATATAGGTATTTATAACGGCAATAGTTTGAGCGTAAGAGCCTAGCTATGATAATTTATTATTAACCATCGACGGTGAGCCAAATGTCTCTTGTTAATCGCATGAATTGTCGTAAATTGTATAAAAAATGCATTTTTTTTTAAAAAAATACAAAAAAAAATCAGTTTACACATTTTATACTTACAAAACAACGTTTCAAAACACCAAAAAAAGATGCCTTTGCATCAAAATCCCAGCCCAAAAAACTATTACTAAAAGTTAAGATAAATGGCAACGTCGCTGGAAATATCGTTCTCAATAGTTTGATTTTAAGGTACAAAATATTGTGTAATGATATGCTCACACATCATTGTAACAATTATTTAAGATATAACAAATAAATAAATAACGGCCAGACTGTCACACGTAGAAATCGGAAATCTCTAGACCCCAATAAATTATTGTCACAGACAAAATTGTCTAATTATATTATACGATCAGGGATTAAGAAATCGACACGTACCTATGTTTGCAACTGTAGAGCGTAGGACGTGTGGCTTTCTTACATGCCGCCGGAGAAAAGGTATGGTAAAAAAGGTCCTTGTCACAGAAGAGAAATCGGATGTACAAAACAACCTTTTGATGAAGCCGCCTATCACTCTCTGGCCGGCACAACCGGATCGTCCCTTCGGCAGTGCATGAGCACCTTCCTCGAGTGAAACAGCCTCTCACGAGTGCAGGCGCACCACCAAACAGATTAACAACCTCTCTATACCGAATTCTACGAGCGACAACTGGACTCCTTTTGACGAGCAATAATCAGTGTGTTTCTTTATTTTTTCGAGTATATTAAATAATTAATTTTGTGTCACCTAAAACTCCCACTGCCAACCTAGTGACAACTGCGAGTCAGGTAAGACATATTAAAATATAAAATATAGTATTGTTGCCTGCCTTATATTAAATTATATGTGCATGCATTTACATTTACATCATAGAAGTGTATTTGATCAAATTCTCGAGAACACGACCTCGAGAACCCTCCGACGATCAGGAGGAAGGTATTAACGTAAATTTAGATCATCTTGAATATTAGTGTCGGCAGGCGTCGTACTAACATTTACGATTGATTTCTATAATTTATTTTATTTTTTAAATTATTTTATTCTTTTAATTTTTGCGTTATTACAATAATTGTTTCTTTGATCTGCCGACATCGTTCTCAATCGTGTTGCTAAAAAGGTGATACGTTCTCAACCGTACAACACCGATCAGCGTATTCTATTTCATTTATACTGTGTACATATACAGGTCGATTCGCCAAGCATGCTCATCCCACTTTTTTCCATTTTTAAATGAATGAATTTAAATTCAGATTTGTGAAATTTTTAAAGATATAGGTATCTACTCAGTGACAATTTTTTGTACAACTCGAGGTTCTGTTTTCAAAACTGAACTTCCCCCCATTCTCCCTCCACCCTTTTTACTAAAAATCTTTTAGCGAGTGATATTTTTTGAAAATGTTGATATTATACCTAGTATTAGTCGGGTAACCGAAAAACCGTAAATTATCGTATCTAACTTTCTAATTATTTCTAACGTCGTTTCAGGATATCTTATACCTTCAATGTTTATATTTTAAATTCATAATGTGAACCAATATTACAAGAATGAAAGTCACTGATTGGTGGGGTACAAAATCACATACTTACAGCATTTTCTTCGTTGCAAAAAGACAAATTAGGTGAGTAACTTGTTGTTACACTTGAAATAATTAACTCAAGTACGGTTAAGTTAAGTGAACACAATATGGATAAGTTAGAAGTTAATATTTTACGAAAAACTAATATAAATTCGCTGAATTTAAAGTTAATTTGGAAAAAAATATCGGTTTTACCTACTCGGTTTAAAAAAAGTAAATCAATTACTTGTTATTAGTTTGCGGATCATGGAATAAGAGTGTACGGCGCCTACTTATATGGTACTTAAACATAATATTATTTTGTCAAGACACATAGCCAGGGGCGGAGTGGCCCACCGGGATACCGGGAAAAATCCCGGTGGCCTGGAAGCCAAATGGCCCGTTTACCTAAAGTATAGATAATAATAATGTAGAGTAATGAAAAAATTTATTTATCTATATATATACGAAGACGAAATCAAATTTAATTATAAGTATACCGTATCTAATATACGCACGTATATACCCACTTCAGTTCAGTTCACACTATCTATTTTTATAACTTTCGCTGTAGCCTTCTATGTCTTCGACACGGAGTATTATGTCTATATTATATTATATCTGTGGTCTACGACAATATCTTATCGGTTTATCGCCTCGCTATACTATCGAATCAAATGTACATTACTATATTTTTTCGTTATTTTGTCATTAGATAAAATACGTTGCGAGTGGTAACTACATTTATATTTCATACGTATTAAAAAGTTTTGTTTTTAAATATTATATTCATTTCAACCTAAAATATTTCTCATCAAAATGAGCGATAATAAGAAAAGAAAAGGTGGCGCTGAAAGAGAGAGGGAAAAAAGTAAAAAGTTATTGATGTTAAGTGGAAAACAATGTATGAGATTAGATTCATATTTTGGTAAAAGAAATCCAGTTACACTTTCAACGGATTCGGAAAATATCTCTGATCATAATGATTTATCATTTGAAACGGATCATACTTCCCAAGGTAAGCTTATCAAATAAAATTATTTTTTTATATAGGTACCATATAAGTTATAAATTATTTAATAAATTTTAAGTTATAACAAAAAAAGTAAAAAGTTTACCCCTTGACCACCCTTTTTTTTATTTAACAGATATTAACGAGTTTACTAACGATGAAAAAATATTAAATTCCGAAAATAGTAGTTCTGCTCTAATGCAACTTCAACATGACACTCCGGTTATCAATCCAGAAAAAAACGTAGAATTAAACAAATTTAAGAAACCAAATTCTCATAATTTAAAGTACTTTTTTCAAATTCATCCGGTACAACCGTCTGATGATTCAATTTTACCATTTTCGAGTAAAAAGGTATTTTTTCGTAACAACAAATTAAATAGGAATTGGTGTACATACAATGAGCATTCAAAACAAATATTTTGTTCCGTTTGTTTGGCTTTTTCGACTGACAGTAATGCATTTACTAATGGTATGAGTGACTGGAAACATGTTTACCAGCGTATTTCAGAACACGAGGCAAGTAAATGTCATATGCAATGCTCTGAAGCTTATTTTATGCATGTTCAACAAAAAAATATTGAAAATTTATTATTAGTTGACCAAAAAAGAATACAAAGAGAAGAAGTTAAGAAAAATAGGGCAGTACTTGAGAGAATTATTGAAGTTATCAAGGTTATTGGAAAACGTGGTTTAAGTATACGAGGTAAAAATAATGAAGCTGCTTATTTACTCAATGACCCTATCTTAGATCATGGCAATTTCCTTGAAATGATTATATTATTAAGTAAATATGACGCTGTTTTAAATGAACATTTGAATAAAATTATAAATACGAGCGAAAAAATGCATAAACGTGGATCTCAAGGGCGTGGAAGTTTTGTTACTCTTTTAAGTCACTATTCAATAGATAATGTAGTTACATCAATCTCTTCATTAATAAAGTCTACTATTTCAAATCAAATAAAACAATCAGATATGTTTTCTGTTTTGATTGATACTACCCAGGATATCTCGGTGATGGACCAGTGTTCAATTGTACTAAGGTACGTAATAAATGGAGAAATAAATGAAAAATTAGTCGCTGTTAAGTGCTGTACTGATTCTACAGGGGAAGGTATGATGAAGTTATTACAATCTGCATTATTTTCATTAGACATAAACATTACTCGTTGTATTGGGAATGCTACAGATGGTGCAGCTAATATGCAAGGCATGTATAAAGGTTTTACGTCTTGGCTTAGCAAAACAGCGCCCGAACAAGTTCATGTTTGGTGCTATAGCCACGTTTTAAACCTGGTAATATGTGACGCTACAAAAAACCCAGTTAAAGTAGCAACGTTCTTTTCTATCATTAATTCATGTGCCGTATTTTTTAAAGAATCATACCAGCGTATGAATATTTGGAAGTCAATAAGTAATAATCATCACGATAATATTCGAAATAAACGTCTTCAAATCATCGGAGAAACGAGATGGACCGCAAAGCAAACAGCCCTTAACAGAATTTTTGGTACTTATGATAAATTTGACGATGCTTTGTATACAGAGTTGATTATTTGTCTATCTAAAATATCTAATAATGAAGGTTTTAAGCCCGATATTCGATCTAAAGCTAACTGTTTATTGTCATCATTATTGAAGTATGAAAATATCCTCATTGCACATATGTTTATGAAAATATTTTCTATAACAGGTCCCTTATCAAGATACTTGCAAACAAGTGGCTTAGATTTATTAAAATGTCAACAAATGGTCGAAGGCACTTTAAAACAAATAGAAAAACTCCAACGAGATATGGAAAATATAAAAATAACATGTGATAAGTTTATAGAAAAGGCTCAACGAATTATTGATTTAGAAATTGAAAATACTGAAGATGAAAAAAATAAGAAAGATTTAGAAATGTGTGATATTCAAGATCAGTTTGAAAATAAACGTATTCAAAGAAAGAAAAGGATGTCTACTTATGAAACGGAAGATGAACCAATAATTAATGCTGCAAAAAAATTTGAAGTTGAAGTTTATAATAAAGTATTTGATGCTATTATACGAAGTATGACTTCAAGGTTTATTAAAAATAATACATTATACTTTGATCTTTCTCTATTATCGCCAAACAATTTTGAATCATTCAAAAATGGAATGCCGAGTGGTGCATTATCTACATTATCTTTGAAACTTAAACCATTTATTGAATGTAACAATGATGTTGAACAAATTAAAAGCAGTTTATGTGAAGAATTATTACATTTTTCTAGCTCATGGGAATTTTTAAAAAAATCAGTAAATGACGAATATAATATGATATATTGTGAAGATAGTGAAAATTCTGATGACAAAGAAGATTCAAATTCATGTAAAATAAAGCCATGCAGAAGTTGTCAAAATTGTCCTCTTTGTTGTTACAAGGCCTTAATTAAATATAGTTTATTTTCTAACACATATCCAACTTTGATGTTGGCATATCAATTCTTACTGACATTACCCGTAACACAAGTTGCGTGTGAAAGATCATTTTCAACACTGAAGTATATAAAAAACCGATTAAGAAGTACGATGAGCAACGAACACTTAGAAAATTTCATGTTAATGGCAATCGAGAAAAAAACACTAGTCGAACTTAACAATGACGAAATAATAAACTCTGTTGGAGAAAAGAGTAAATTATTAAACAAATTATTATTGTAAGCATTGATTAAGTAGGTATGTTATGAGTAATGTTATAAGTTAATGTTAATGTTATAAGTAAAACAATTATTATAATTATATCTGAAGCTAAAGTAGTTTATTCTTTGTAAGTTAATATATTTATTTTAATTTTATTAGAACATATTATAGGTATAAAAACAATAATGATTTATTATTATTTTGGTTTGTGTATTTTTATTTCGGTTTTATAGTTTTGTTAATAGTTTTATCTGTAAAATACATGCACTGTTATATTGTATTTTAGTACCTACCTATTTGTTGTTTGTCTGCCTATATATATTTACATACAAAATTAGATAAAATACAATTTTTAATCAGGAATTGAAAATTTTGAGTGGCCTGGAGAAAATTAATTTTCCTGGCCTGAATTTTTTTCCCACTCCGCCCCTGCACATAGCCGAAATTGTTAAATGAACATAATTTATTAGCTATTACTACTTTTATTGCAATAGATTTTTCATACCAAAAACTGTGTGTAAAGTATTTGGTGTAAGTGGGTACTTATAAAACCATTATAACCAAAACTTTCAAACACGTGTATGATTTGTACCAGATGGATTATTTTTAAGTCAACTGAAAATAAGTTTTGCTGTCTCAACAGTCGAAATATTAAAGTGCCTAATTAAATTATTCTTTAATCAGTGTCTAACGTCTGTATTATTGTATTGTATAATAGAGTATACCTATTGCCAGAGTGCGACGTTTTTTTCGTCTCAATAGAATCTCGAGAGAGTTGAAAATGTTTGATTTCCGATTTAATCATTTGAAGTATCTACCCATGTATAGATATAGATTAGTGCAATATTATATTGTATAACGTGCATGCGTCACCGGCAATATGAATAATTGAGGTATTTTGAAAAATGCCTAGGCATTATAAGTATACTGCCGACCCATTTTAGGTAATGTAAATAAAACATAGGATTTTCAATATTATTTTATATATAACCTAGGTATATTATGAAGTACCTAGGCGTTATGTAAAATACCAATTTTTTTGGGCAAAGTAAAAAAACAATTTATCATAGTATGTTATAATATTATATTAAGATTCTTATAATTATAATATATTATTGCTCATCTCACAAAATCTAATTTTTATCTACTATTATATATTTATACATAGGTATTGCTATATATATATTATTAATATTATTGTTATATTAAGTAGGTAAGTACTATTATTTATACATTTTACTTACTACTATCTACTTATTACTACATGTTGTAGAAAAATGGAATTTTTAAACATTGTGGTGCCAGGGAAACTCACCTATTTTGAAGGTCAAAAAAACATTATTTTTAAGGCATATGCACTTTTTATTTTGATACTTGATCATACAAACACATTTTAAAAATCATTGGCTAGTTCCTGCAGTCGACTGTTCTTTTGCGACTGTTCTTAACGCCAGTTTTGTGCCTGTTGGAACATTGTACATTTGTAGTAGCTTTTTTTGACATACAGTGAACTGACTTCTGGCGTATCACTGCTTCAGAACTTCAGAATTTCAATCTTCATCGCACCAAATCGTGCACACGCGGACACGGTGCACGCATTCACGATAAACTACAACTTGTAAGTAAAGTCACCGGTATTAGGCGATACCCAATTTTGTTTATTTTTATCACATTTCCTACTCCACGTTGGGCATTATACACAATACCCGGGCAAAGCTTGTATTATGTATATTTCCGAATGATTTTCGGCATTTTATATAATTCCTAGGTATTTTGTAAAACACCCGATTCTCCATATTGCCGGTAACATATATTATATCGTACTGTCGCATAGTCTATTGCGAATCGTATGTCATAAGAATGCCTACTGCGGATTGAACGGACGGAAGGAGTAGAGTTTCTCTCGGTCGTTTTTCTCCCTTACCTCTCTGCCACAACCCCCCCCTCCCCAGCCGACGTCTACGGACAGAGTTAAGTTTCCGAGTCACACACACACGCGCGCGCGCGCGCAATACATACGAGTAATACGTCGAAAAAACGAGAGCAATACGGTTTGTTGAATGCGAAAAAAAATAAGTAGAGAAACGCGAACGCGGATGAGCGGCACCCCCCCCCCCAACACTACTCCGACGTCCGCGGGGCATTATACGTCGTCCCGGCTCGCTCGAACCGAGCAGAGGTATATCGGCTAGATATTATATGGTCCGAAGATCGATATATATATATATATGTAATATTCTGTATTATGTGCTATGTATTCGATTACACACCACCCCCGCAGGAGCAATCGAAGCTGCCCTCCGAAGGGGGTCGGATTATTATCGCAGTGCAACCCTACCCCTCGCGGGCGGCTTATACGGCGATTCTCGGAAAACAGCGCCTCTGGGGGGGGGGGGGGGTTACACGGAGACGGGGGCCAACGTTTTTCGTTGTATTTTTGTTTTTCACTTATCGCCCGTCGTCGGCTTGGTAATCCGGCGGTATGGGATCGTATATATATATATATATATTATAAGAGGACGGGTCGGGGGGGGGGGCGTACTTGCGCGGCTTTTTCACTTACAAAAGAAACGGTTCACTGTATAAAAATACAACACAGTCCCTATATAATATTAAGTTATTTTATCGGATTTAAGTCTCCATAACTTGCACGTGCACCACGCATCCCACTCCGCGTCCGACTCAAAAACGTTATACATTATCTCCCCCGCCGACCGCTTACCCCCCGCGCTCGAGAAAACAAAAAAAAAAAAAAAACACAAGTAAAAAAAGTAGTAGCTGATTTTGACGTTCGGAATTTCTTCTTTTTTTTATTTTATTTTTCCAACTCCCGAGTTCTTGACGGGGAAAAAAAGCAACGTTTACGTAATAAAGTCTTCGTTTTTAAACTCATATTTTCATAAATTATTAACGCTCCGTCTGCTTTAATATAAAAAGTTTCGGCAATCCGCGACGCAGGTGTATTGTCGTCATATTATTACTCACGTCGGAGCACCGTCTTAAGTACATTGCAATACCTATACCTGTGTACCAGGTATATATATATATATATATATGATATTATCCGTGTAACCGTAGTGCATATAATATAATATATATACCATATTATGTAGAACGCTGCGTTATACAGGACGATTCGCCGAGCGTGCACATCGCGGCCTCTTCTCTTATCTCCGACCCAGCAGTTATCAAAAATCTTATTTTCGGAACTTTTGTGAAATATACAGTGCGTTTCTTTCCAGAGGTAACACTATTGAATAATAATTGTGTCCAGTGACATCGGATTGATATGCGGTTTTCGGGAGGAGATAATATGGGAATACATGAATATACACATTTCTCGGTGATTTTTACGTTTTTAGATCTTTCCGTGTGCTAATGCGCAATACAACTTGCATTTTGTAAAACGTCAACAAGTGTTTTGAATACCAAATTCAGATAGACCGAATTTTTCAAAATCATTTCGAGCACTTTTTACCATATAGCTCTAAAATCAAAATTGACTAAATGACAAAGTTTCGATCAAAATTATTGATAGCCTATCGTATAAAAAAAAAAATACTTGACATTTCATAATAATTCATAAAATTCTGGCATTATTGTTGAAAAATTCAATAATTTTAATCGAAACTTTAACTCGTTGTTCATTTAGTCAATTTTGATTTTAGAGCTATATGGTAAAAAGAACCAAATTGACCTGTTGCCGTTTACAAAAAATACAAGTTGCATTTCGCAGGCGCGCACGGAAAGATCTAAAAATGTAAAAATCATCAAGAAATGTGTATTCATATATTGTATTTCCTATCTTCTCCCGAAAACCGCATATCCATCTAATGTCACTGGACAAAATAATTTAATTTTTTCTTTTAAAAAGAAACACACTTTGTGCATAGAAATCATATAATATAATTTTATTCGAATTCTCTAGGTTTCTTCACTCTTCTCTTGATAACGAGACACGTGTATTGAAGATGTTAACTTCTGTTTTTCAACTCAGACCCTCCCCCCTCCCCGGCCTCACTTTTCTACTGAATTTTATCTAGTGAACGATTGCGTGTCTAAATCGAAATTTGAACGAATACCTTATGAGTAGTAATTTAACTCTGTGTACCATGATTTCTTGAAAATTGTACTAATTACCATTGATACATCAACATTTATTATCTTTTAAAAACGGTTCGGCGATAATCAATAAGTAATTAATAAATACTAGAACCGATATCAAATCATTTATTTTATATTTCTGTAAGACCGTTTTTAAGGAATATTTATTCTCGCTATGCTCACTTGTAGAATTTCAAAAAATGTATTCTCTAAACCAGGGGTTATGGGCAACTGGCGGCCCGCGGACCTTTTTAGCTGGGCCGAGCTACATTTTCATACTACATCATTTTAAAGTTAATTTTAGGTACACTTTAATCTATTTATTTAAAACCAATTAAAATGTTTATTTTGAATGGCATTTTTTTTTGTGCTGCCTATGCTCTTGCACGCTAGATTTTAATCTTCTGAAAATTGGCCCTCTAGTGACTTTGAGCGGCACATCCCTGCCTTAAACAGTTGACAGAAAAAGGGGGGGGGGTAAAACTGAAGCATTGTAATATTTTTAAATTCCGAAATCAACATTTGAACAAAATTCGTCGTTACTGGAAAACACGGGGGTGACCGTGTTCGGTGAATCGCCCTGTATACACAGCTACTATTAGTATGTAAAAATGCTTTATGTATATTTTATACTTTTATCGAATTATAATATAATAATATGTATAAACGCGCATAATGCATATTATAGAGGGAACGAGAAAATCGAATTATGGCACATATAATCATACCTCTACGGTATAGCTTTCGTATTTTAATAAACATTGTACTCTGCATTATTGTACCACATATAAATACGCGAGGAAATTTGATATTCCGTTATTACCGTTCGTCGTTCGCTTTTTGCTTCAGTATAAAAATTATTTCTCAATTCTATCGCCGTACTTACTGCGTGTAGAATGTAGGCAGGTATACATATTATTATCATGTGCTATGTATATTATGCATTCTGCACCTACTCGCCGTGCACGGCCCGAGAGAAAATCGATGGAAATGAAAAGCCCCGTTTTCATCACACACAACATTGGTGTATGGTAATTTAAAATATAATATAAATAACGTAACACAATAATACCTATATATACCTACGCAGTTAATATATTTTCACTCTTTTCCACGATGCAGCAGTATTTACACCTCTTGCGGCTCTATACGCAATAAACATATATTATATATATATATATTATATATGTGTTACGGGCAAAGTGGAAAATTCGGACAATGTATACAATGCCCGGGCATTGTATACAGTGACCGGGCGTTGTATACAATGTCCGAGGTATATTGGGCAATGTAAATTGTGAAGTATTTATACAAATAATCTGCATAATATGTTTTGTTAGATGATCCTTATAAACTAATATGAACTTATAATCGCCATCTGATTGTGCTTTCATATCGATCAAGGTCAATTTGACAGCGAGAATTCATTTCAGAAGATATGATTGGTTTTACAACCAACCTTTTTTTAGCTGTACTTCTCTTATTTTTACATGATTCGCAATTATTTAAGTATAACATTATTACATCTCTAGTTATATTTTTGTGCTTTTTATTAATCTCGTGTTCCATTCTATTTCTATCTCCATGTCCAATTGACAAATGAACTTCGTGTATAATATCATATAACTGAACATTATGCACATAATATTTTATTTCATTACCTTTAAATACATTTAAAATTTAATTAATTAAAAAAAAATTGTAATACTCTTATATAAATAACCATATAAACGAGTATAATTAAATTAGTATATAATATCATTGATTAGGTATAATAATATTATGCAGATTATTTGTATAAATACTTCACAATTTACATTGCCCAATATACCTCGGGCATTGTATACATTGTCCGAATTTTCCACTTTGCCCGTAACATATATATATATATATAAATTATTTCCAACGACACATACACACACGTTACCAGGTTACCTTCGTGTGGTAAGAGATAATAAAATAAAAAATAAATAAAGCCCGCAGACAATATATATATATATATATATATTATATAAATATATAATTATGTCGGTATAGGTATAAGAATATGTACCACCCGTGTTCTGTATAGTATAATAATATGTAGGTTGGTGCATAGACATTTCTGTACGCTTATGAATCGGCTTATTTGATTTGGAATACATTTTAGGGCGTACACTATAGGATGTACAATAATATAACATTTAATATGACGAATGAGTAGAATACTTATGCATCGACGTGCAGGATGATTCGCTGAGCATGATAATCAACCCATTCCTTCTTTAATAACGAATTTAATTACCAGAATCTTATTTTTGGATTTTTGTAATTTTTAAATTGCTTGGTTTTTTCTACTACTATTACTACTACTACTAAGGAATGTCCCGTGGAGAAACAAACTTAATTTTTCAAACGAGACCCCTGCCCTTTTTACTCTATATTGTTTCATACAGTTCTACATTATTGTTTTGAAAACGTCGATACACCTTATTCGAAATTCAAACGAGTGGTTTCTCGATTATTATTAAAATGTTTACACAACATTAATGGGATAATAGTCCTTCAAATTTTCGTTAAAAATATGTAAAGTGGATGTGATATTGGATCAAGTTTTTACGAGTTATTAATGTTGATAGATTAACACTGATCACTATTATAATTCACCAAAACCTCTTCCTAACCCATATATCGTGGGTTATATTATTTTGGTTAGCACACAAAGTTTATAACTCAAAAACTATTCGTTCGCATTTTGTATCTGATACCTACGGCAATACTATCAAAATGCGTTCCCAAATAATTTACAGTATAGAGGAGGGTTGTTTTCGTTTGAAACGGATTTCAAACGGTCCCCGTGAGTTCATCCCGCTGATGCCTCTGAAACAAGCAGGAGGTAGTTGTGAAAGTCGTGCGTGTAGGTGACTAACGTAGTACGAATTGTATAGGTGTTTTTAATATTTATTTTCGACTCTAACAAAAATGTTTCCAGTCAATTATTCTACCGTAATGCTCGAATCTGATCTGTTACCGGATAATTTATGGTCGTCGAGGATTTAAGGTTTAAACAGTGAGTATAGGACTATCACGTTAATTGTATTCTAGCAACCTGATCAGTAGGGCTCGGATGTTTATGCACTTAAAACTACTGCGAAATGTATGCATTTTATGCACTAAAAAATTACAAAATATGAGCTGAAAATTATAAAATATGCATTTTTAGTCAATAAAAACAGCAAAATATGCACAAAAAAGTGTTTTACAATTCATAAAACAAAAATATTATATTTTTATTACCCAGTAGTTATTTTTATGTATTTTTTTTTTTTTTACTAAAATTTAAAATACATTTTTCAAATGTACATAGTGTTTTATTTACCTACTTTAATATATATTATTATTATTTATTATTTATTACATTATTAGCGTTACACGCTATGGTTTTTTTTAATTTGCTCAAATTTGTAGCTACGTCTGTTATCGGTAAGTAAGTTTTTTTAGCGTGAAAAACTTCGTTCTACATCAACTATGTTATTGGAGCATATTTGAAAAATGCAAAATCCTCAACCTTCAAATCCTCTTCTATTCCTTCCATAGTATCAACTTCACCGGAATGTAATTTTGAAATTTTGTACCAAAGTCTTAAATCCTTTATTTTTTTCAATTACGTTTTGAAATTTGTCGTAAATTTCTTTTCCTACTTTTCCATTAGCCATTTTGAGGGTTTCTCTTGTATTATTGACTACTTCAATTGATTCGAACAAAGTCAGTCCTGATGATGACTGGTAAAATGTTGTAGTTCGTTAATTTAAGTTGTTTTAAAAAAAAATGTAATAAAATAATTTGTTTTTAAAATCCCAAAATATGCAATTAAAATACAAAACCATTAAATACGAAAAAAATATGCAAAATAAAAATAGTATTATTTGATTCAGTAGAACATGAATACAATTTGTATTCAGGTTAGCATTAAATTGGACAAATAGAAAAAAATATGCAATTTCATAAACATCCGAGCCCTACTGATCAGTAACCTGTTAATTTATGGTCGCTGAGGATTGAAAGTCTTAACAGTAAGGTAGCGATATCGACTTGTTGAGAGCCAAACTGTAAACGGTCAATTCATGGTATTTTGGTGACTCGAATGTCAATAGAGGTTTATCAACAAAGTGTACGACAGTTGATTTTTTTTTAATTCAAATTTTAACGTATGTCATATCTTTAAAATATATGAATTCAATCCCGAATCGTTATTGTAAAATTTTTACTTGTATCAATTTATGGCAAATTGCCTGTACCCAAAACATTTTTTTTTTTTTGGGGGGGGGGCACAAATTGGCAATGCACTGCAGAGTAAAACTTCTGTTTTTCATAGGATAGTTACCAGCTATACCAAGCTTTTATAATTTGAACAATATGCTATTTGAATTTTTTGTGTAATGTCAACATGTCCGTAGAAAACATATTTGCACAAGCTATCGCTTTGTTTTAAAACAATGCGAAAATTGACTTTTTTCCTGTTTCTGTGTAATCTCGTTTTGATTATTGTACACAAATTTCCACTTGAGCGTTTACTTAACGTTAACTAACCTAAACTAAGAAAATATCGGAAAGATATCTTAAATATATAAGCTATACAAAATTGTATTCGAACTAAGTACAAAACACTGAACAGAACGTACCTATATCAAATCATATGTCCAATTAATTAAAAAGCAAAATCCAGAAAACTGAAAAGACAAAACAAATATGGATATTAATTATATGGCCGAATAAAATCATGAAGTTGCTTACGATAAAATCAGAACCTATGAATATTTAATTTTGTGGCACAGGTACCTACTATATTGATGGTTCATGTGTCTCCAAATATATCGACGAAAATATGTTGTCCCTGAAATATTGAGGCTGTAAACACATTGTTACTCTGTTTATTGTTAAATAAGCCACTGGGTTCGCAAAAAAATACTTTCAAAAAAAGACCACACGCTGTCCAATAATATTATTTAATATTAATATTATATTACTTTCATCTAATCATTTATTAAACTCCTATTTATCGTCCTATACGTATTGCTAATGAAGACCCCTACCTTTAATTACCCTTAAACAAATTCGTCAACTGCAGGGTCTCTACTAACATTACTTATTAACGCCATTACCTTTACTTATAATTATATTGCCTTGTATCATTAAGTTGAATAATGTAAATATCAATTATACATACGTATGACATTGTTTTTTTCTCCAGCCTGTGTCTTAATAAAATAAAAAGTGACATAATAATAGTGTGTATAATATATTAAAAGCTAAATTATTAGACAAAAAAAATATGTATAAAAAATAAAATAAAAACATCATATAATGAGCTAATTTGAATAATAAAAAAAAAAAACACAATTTTTAACCATATTATCATACACAATAATAAAATGTAGACACCGTAGCCAGGGAGGGAGTGAGGCAGGGGAAAGAGACTCGGGGGCCGTTGTCCCGTCGGTGCATACAATTTAATAAACATTTTCCATAAACACTTTTATCGAATTACACTACAATGTAAAAATATTGTAACGATCCTCAAAGCACATGGAAAACAACACTTAATTTCGTCTCCTTTATTCGAGCAAATAGAACATTTTTTAATTTAATTAAATTGCTTAACAGTCGTTAACACGCGAATGGCTCGGTGGCCGCAGCCCGCCAGTAATTTAAAGGGCAATAGGTACACCGCGTTTGTCTGGCACTGTTTATTTCAAGAATTATCTCGAAAAGGCACTTTTCGATAGAGCCGGTAGTACTTACGTTGAAATATTATATGATGATATTCGTATCTCTGAAACGTGACTGCCGCAATTCAAAACTCGTCAATTTTGAGTTTTTACTGCTTTCGAACAGTTAAGAGATAGCTCCATGAAATGCGACAACGCCACATTTAATATTATTTTTCATTTGGCCACTAATGAGATGACGTGTCGGTATTGAGTTATTTAATTTTTAGCTAATTTCCAAAGCAAGAGAACCGTGTTTACTTTGTTTGGCAGTACTTACACTTATTTTAATGTATCCAATTGATCACCGAAGTCAAAGTTCGAGACAGCCTCACTTCGGTGTGTGGCATCCTCTAACTAAATAAAAACTAATTATCCTTTTGATGTATTATGTTGAGTGCAACGCAGTGATACTTAGGTTTGTGATGGTATTGCACTATTGCATATTATAAGGTTTTGTGATGTTGCAGCCACAATATGAGATTCAATATTGCCATGTTTCAGTTTATAAAAATCAATTTCTGTGCGGGATACAGTGACGTCTTAAGATATTATGGTAGTCTTGCTTTTTATTAAGAAATTGTAAAAAGCCGCGAGTCCAACTTTTTGGGTTTAAAAGAGCATTTTATAATATTCGAAAAATTCATATTTGTAAATCAATGTGTTTGCGAGTATTTAAGTTTCTAATTAGGTATCGATCTGCTGTCGAGCATGTCGTTGTAATGGATGTGTTGTGTATTTGAATTCAATAATGTGTGATGAATACGAAAAATAATTCTGAGCCAAGGCTGTTAAATACATTTTTTCCAAACAAATTGCATTTGAAAATGTCATTGTGTACAATATTGTATGCAATAGAATAATGTACTATTAAAATCTCTATGTTATACTCAAGCACAATATTTTTAAATTACAACAAAATACTAAAATCGTTATTAACGGCGTTAATATGTAATTTCGTCCAAATATGAACTTAAAATGTCTGTAAAAATGTCCGTATATTGTTTAGATACGTATTTTTTGTTTACAGTACAAACTATTTATGAGAATCGTTGTTTTACATTTTCAGTCTTTAGTTATAATAAATTTTTTAACTACAAAATAATTTGAAAACATTCAGGATTTAGGTAAATTTTGACTGTGCCTGTGGATACTTCTCAACAGCTATTTTTAACATTCATGAGGAACATTGTATTCAGTTTTCTTGCTCAATGTATTGACATTTATAGAAAAAAAACTAAAAAACATTGAAAATTGAAAGTGCTATAAATAACTTAGAAAGAGTCGAAATATTTTTAAAAAGTTGTCATGTGTAGAAAACGATAAAATAAACATTTGATGAAAATATATCAAGTGCCTATACGGTTTATAGTTTATGATTAACAAGAAAATAAGAAAAATCGTTGTATAAGAGAATTTATCAATTTGCGGGGAATATCCAAAATTTAGCTTCAAAAGCTCGTAAAAAATCAATTTGACTTTCCGGTAAACTTTTTTAAAAATTTCTTCTGATAACCATTAACGAGGAACCTTGTATGAGTTGTCAGTAGTCGGTAAATGGACTCAAAAGTTAATAAGTTATAATCATAATTAAACACGTAATTAAATATCAATAATATAATAATAAATGCAATATTTTCGTAAAAAAAAAAAATGTTTGTAAGTCCAAAAATACTTTATATGAGCTCCTGATTTTTAAATGTTAACAAAATCGAGTATTATTTTAGGCTTAAAAAACAAACAATTCTCACTAAACGACCTTCGTAATGTTGTGGTTCCAAAACGAATAGCCGTAGAAACTTTTGACATTTTCATCAAAATTATTACCCATTTCTAGTAAGGCTTGAAAATCAAATAGATCCTCGTTAACTCCAAGGAGTTATTACGGTTTATTATTAACATCCAAAAACCTACAAGAAATATTGTCACATTTTTTTATGGACACAATGGATATGAAGTTTAAGGATCTAGGATGTGGAGATAAAATGTAAAATGTTTAATTATTTTCAATATAATCGAGTAAAAATAACAAAAAAAAAAAAACGAAATCCGTTAAAATAACAAAATTAGATACCTTTGTAAATTATTTGTCTACTATAAAGATAAAATTGTAAATTAAATAACATTTTTTGCACATGTGCAACCACCGTAAGGACAACCTCTGGCGGTCGTGGGATTCTGTCAAGTTTCCTCCGGCTCAGCCAGCGGTTTTATGCTACGTAATTGGATGGGTGGCCACTCTCTCTGTTGTATATTTTTTACTTTTTTTCTCTATAACATTTTTTTTTTTGTTCGTTAGTAAAACATTTTAGAAATGTTATACAGAAATACAGAATTCCATACGCTTAATTCCATGAAATATATATCATTCGTAAGGACTTAAAAAATAAAAAAAAAAAAAAAAAAAAGGACACAGCATTTTTTACAGATTGTCACACTACTTAAGTTTTTTTTTACTTGACACAATGAAATATTTAAAATATTTAGATTAATTTTAATCTATTCACATGAATCAACGGTAACTGGTGAGGAAATAATTTGGCAATTTTCGCGATGTTGATGAATTTTTGTATCATAATATTAATTTCAGACGTTCATAAAAGATTACTGTGGATTTAAACTCAACTTTTTTTTTAATTTCCACTAAGTACAACTTACGAGAAATATCGTATTACATTTTCAAGTTTTTCGATAGAGCAAGAGATTTTGTATCGACAATCACTAAAAAAAAAACTAATAAAAACTCGAATTTTTCTTATGATATTATTATTTATTATTTATCTTATAGCCCAAAAAAGTGGCAATATTTTGAAAATGTCATGGTTTATGGAAATTGCTTGTATAAATAAAAAAAATTTCGCCTATCCACATACGATTATTTCGTGTAGAGTTATACATTAAAATACAAAAATCTATTTTTTCGAAGACTGGTTTTGATGACGGAATTCTGAGATTTTGGAAATTTCAGTTTTTGCTTAATCGTTTGTTTTTCCTGCCACGCTTTAGAAAACTATTAGAATTTTTTTACTTCTGACCCCTTAGATGCCGACCAGATTCACTTTCGTTCCAGTAAAGGTGCTGTCGTTGAAAATCGAAGCATTTTTACCGAGGCCCAAAGGCGATGGATGCAGACACAAAAATTAAAAACACAACGAAACCAACGTCATCGTAAAACCAATATCAGATTGAATCAGAACCTGAAATTCTAAACACCTCAGATTTTGAATAGCTGCATAGATACTTGTAGGAAAAAAACCCGATGTGCATGCTCGACGGATCTCTCTATATTCAAGTCGTATCGAATGAAATTCCAGCAAACTAATATCGAAATCGTCAATGTAAACATTAATATAATAATATGATATAAGCGTGCCGAGATGTACACAGGTGATATTATATATCGAGAGGGAAGAAATATTATATCTTTGGCGTCATAAGAAAAATATATTGCCTGATGTGACGGCGTGACGCATAGCTGCTGGCGCTGTACCTACTTACATTTTTCAGTGCAAATAATTCTTTGTAAAATATCGTCTGTTTGCTCGCGGGGCTACTTATACATTCCGAAATCCGACTCGGACCGAACCATATATATATAATAATTTTATAGCGGAGAACAGCGGGAAGACACGCACGGTCACACTTTCGTCATATATATATATATATATATAGGTAAGTGCATATGGTAAGTGCGGTATGTGCGGTCGCTCGGATATAAGAAATAATACTCTGGGTCCAGCTGTGTATAATATGATACGGGTACCTGCGAAATAAACTATATACGAGTACATAAAAGCACGTTTGAGGTTTACGAATTCTCTCTGCGTATACGATATATAATATACGTCGTCATAATATAATCGCAACATTTTTATATTTTCTCGTATTTTCTTTTTCCGATAACGCGAAAAATATCGAATCGCACACAATAGCCCGTTGGCCCGCGGGCATGTGTCGTCACTTTCGTGATTAAATTCGGTCGGTTTTTTTTTTTAAATATATATAGCTCCATCCAGCCCTGGGATAATCTCCTCGTCCAAAGCCTGCAGCAGACCCTATATATAAGGTCGCACGACGAGGATCAACCCTCGACGGGCTTAACGATAGTTACCCAATTGACTAAGTCTTGTGAATGTTGAGCTTTTCAATTTTTTTTTTCATTTCTGACAGTACAACTACACCGCTATTCGTCAAAACGCAATTAAATCACTTGTTCAGTAGTATTTTACGGCCGCCACTTCAGACAAAGGTTACGAAACAACCGTACTGACTTTAACCAGGTATACCAGCTATATATATGCGCCTTCGACCGGTGTCTTAAATCGTTTTGATATCGAATACATGCTTAAGTACGAATGATGCCACCCAAGGTTCATTAAAAATAACAGGTGGCTATCTCGTGTAGGTATACATAAACCAATGATAAGTACTATTTTCTATTACAATTTGTTTTTTGGACATAGTGGCTCCGTATTTGAATTATTGCACATAAGATAAAAAAAAAAAATATTCACAAATCGCGTACATGACGTTACAGATATTATGATATATGTAGTACATAATATTTACCTATTTGAAATAATAAAGTGATACGTTCTCGGTTTGTTGCACGAACGAGCCAATTTCGAATGATTGGTTTTGAGTATATTTTGTTTGTTTGAATAATCACTTGGACAAAAAAGAGGGCTGTATAGATAGTTTATGTACTTTAAGGATAATGATATTATTTAATTTACATCTGCAGGTATTGAAATGGGCCGAACTTCATTTTCGCATCGTCCGTTTACCTGCACCAAATTATCGTGCATCAAATTCGCATCGGTGTTCTGAGCAATTTATCTAGAATATAAAAAAATATGTCACGTAATATATGATGTTTGTGGATAATGAATGATTTAATATTTTCAAGCTTAAAAATAATAAAAATACATACATTTACATTTTAACTAAAAAAAAAAAAAAATAATACAAATACAAATATACTTATAGTTTGAGTAAAAATGGATAAAAAATAAATCGTATTCGTTTCAATTAGTACACTTCACCGGTGGTATACTCAAGCCTATGTTTTGGAATAAAGTCAAGTTTTTGACGCAGACGTCATTACTACGGTACAAGAATATTTTAAAACAGAAATCCCCATACAATATCTAAAAATTGTAATTTAGAGATGTGTACCTTTTTAAGATTGTAATTAGAAAACAACTTGAGCTTTTAGGTGCACTACTTTTTTCAGTTCTACTGTCAAATTATGTCGATGCGCAAATGATACGCGACCTTTTTAAACGGTCGATGAGCGAACGATGTATAACGGAAAAATCGAACGAAGCTCGACCGTCTTACAAAAAAAAGGCCAAAATTAACAATAGTGATGCTCAAACGATAACCGAAATCGTGAGGAATTTAATTAGTTATTAGGTTATTTTGTATTAAAACTGTCTAATAGCTGTTTTGAATTGTTAAAGTATTTTTAACTTGTAGAACATTTGATTTCGCGTACACGTGAAAATCTCTGCTTTTGTTCGAAGCAATGAGTCTCGATGTATTCCCAATTCTCCCACACCCAGTTTGCCGACACTCAATTCGACTACACTCGATTTAAAGAAACACAGTTCAGTCATAATAATATATAAATAACATGTAATACAAAAATATTAAATATATTACGTAGTCATAATATTTTCCAAATCCCTGTTTAATTATAATGAATATAGAAAATATAAAATGTAATTTAAAAATATAGGTAAAATGGTAATATTACATAGTCGCTTATAAAAATAAAAGTATAATTTTTTTTTTATCATTTATTATTAAAATACACAATCTGTAAATATGATATGATACAACGAGCGTATGCGATGGAGGTGACATGGCTTGAGTGGCAGGAGACAAGAAGCCGCCCATTGGAGGTTCCACTTAGGGTTTGGTGTTTATTTTAATGTGCTAGCGAGAGAGAGTGAGATCGAATACAAAATTAAGGGGAGGTAGAGGTACATACAATTTTATTTAAGTAGGTCACGACACCAGGTATGTTTAAGACGCCTTCTGGGGTCACCGGGAATAACGTTAGTGGCTATCTCGGAAATCAGGGGATTACGATGGCTGTGGAGCTTGGAATGTGTGCGCTTGTAGAGAGTTTTTTGCTACGTTTTGGACTGTTGGAATGGCTAGATCTCTATGTAGAGTGTCGTTAGATACATAGAAGGGGGCTTTGGTTATTTGGCGGAGACGTTTTGATTGGAAGACTTGGATTTTGTGTAAGTTGGACTTTTTGGCTGCACCCCAGAGTTGGATACCGTATGTCCAGATTGGTTTGAGTAAGAGTTTGTATAATAGTAGCTTGTATTTTAAGTCAATGTGCCAAAAGTATAAATAAAAATAAAAATAGTTATATGCGAATATGATATTATATGGTATCGATATACTCAATTAGAGTAATTTCGTTTTCTCTTAACCTGAAATAGTAAAATATAATTATTTAAAATATAGATAGGTAGATACAGTAGGCGCCGCTTATTATACTCACATTGGGACCAGCACAAAGTGAGTCTTATAACCGAATGAATCTTATAAAGTGGAAAAAAAAATTAATTACGTATTTATGAATTTTATTTTACTACATATTTTTCTTTAATTTTAATACTCTAATACATATTACACACGTCATATGTATTATTGAATAAATTAAAAAAATTCTGATAAAAAAATTAAGATTATGTAAATACATGTTCAAAATGATTATAATATGTATTAATAAAAAATTATAAAATATGTACCTATTTATTAGGTACATCTGGAAAAAAATTGTGATTTTGTTTTTTTTTTAGTTATAATTATAAACTAATATTCCAGAAATATATTTTAAAATATGAAAGACGAACAATTTGTTGTAGGTACATACACACATAATAAAGCAAAAAACATTAATTTATAAAAAATTCATAAATGTTTATTTTTTACCATTTTTTTTTACAAAATTTGAATCTTATAACCGAATTTTTTATAACGTATTTGGATACGTCCGGAACGTTTCAGACAATTTTGAGTCTAATAAGCGACTGAACCTTATATCCGCGAGTCTTATAAGCGGCGTCCACTGTATAAATAAAAACAAGTCAAAAATTAAATATGTAGGAATACATTTTATTGGAGTACCTACCTCGCGCAGTGAAATAAAACTACAAACTAAAATTATAATCATTATTTGAACTTACATGCTATACACATTTATAATACATTGATGGATGTCAATAATTATCATGTGATAGGTACCTTTAATACTACCTATCTCATAATCACAATTAAATAAGTTTACAGATATCCTACCTTTGCCGAGATATATACATATATAATATTATCCGATAGGTACCTGTCCTTATACTCGCGATACAATAAATGTACGGAATATGATGATAGTACCTATATTATAGTTTTATTTCAATGCGACAAAGCATGTCGCCAATGTCATTTGTCGGCGAATTGGATTTTTTTAAAAACCATTAAAAACTGGTTTTTTTTTTTCAAAATGGCACTCTCCCATAGAAATGCGTTTATTTAATTCATTAAAATATTAAAAACAACTACATTGGAGTCTTATTGGTATTCGACCAATAACCAACATCAAAGCCATGGCGCATATGTATTATGTAATATTCTATATTAAACACAATTCAATAGTGTAGTGGCTCTTGGGGGGGGGGGGGTTGAGGCGTTACTTCAAACAATAGCATAAGTATAGACTTCGAAAGGTTGAGAACCCTCATTGATTTCACGGATTGATCTCTACATTTCCAATGATTTGTAATTTGGTCAAATTACATTAATTTGCTGCGCCCCATAAAATTATGGTATACCTAAGTAAGTGCGAGGATTGAACCAGTGATTTGGTAATCGTTTTTGATCGACTATTGTAATAATGGTATACGTTGGTATATATAGTTTTGGAATAGACCCCTAGCTGATTTAAAATATAAAGTCGAGGTTTGTACATAATATGGTTTTCATACTTATACCTTTACCATACGTTTCTGATATAGGAGCAACGCTATACTGTAAATCATGTGACGTGCAATTTTGAAAATCGTCAGCACCGTGTTCATAATATGTAATAATATACACAACATAATATTATAATATAATTTATGGTGGTATTACAAACAATAATGATTATTTATTGTTATTGCCCAATGATTAATTCCTAATGGTTCTTATAGTCGTTAAAGTTTATGTAAAACGTATAAGACCGTTAGTTATTGCGTAATATAATGGCGCATAAGTACACAGAGTACATTAATTACTATTTTACGCGTGAATAATATTATAATATTAAAATTATCTAGATAAAAACTGATCAAAAATCAAAATGATTTACGCGATCAAAGCAGCATACCGGGTGATCAAATTAACGTGAGACATTTATAATAATTTCAAAAACTTCAGCAATTTTGAAAAAAACCTATTTTCGATAATTTTGAGGGGTTTGAATTTGAAAACAACATTTTTCCACAAGAATCATATATTTTTCATGGTTATCTTTTTTTTTTTTTTAAGTATTTTAGTTTTTTGAATAACAATGCATTTTCGATTTCTTATTCCAAAGCAGAATATATTATGTTGGAGTAATTCTAAGTGCTGTCAAAATCAATTTCAGACAAGCGTGGTTAATTATATTTTATAAGCAGGATTCCAAGTTAGTTCTGGTGAGCAGAGTGGAGTGGTACAGTGGTAGCCGGTAGCTACACCTTAAAATTTTGGTTCAAACTCCTCTTGTCTACCCGTTAAATACTTACAAGTTTCAACCACACAATAATAGACTACTAGTCCGAAATTGCATAGATCCTAGACCGAAATAGCCCGAATAATGTTCAACTCCAGAATATGCAACCAAAAATAAAATATGTTGTTATTCAAGAGATATAAGAACTAAAACGAATTTATGGCGATAAAAATACAATTTCTGTAAAATATATTTAAAATGCTGTTTTGTAATGACTTAAAGTCGTGCAAATAGAATATTTTCAAAAAGCTCATGTTCTGATACGGTGGAGCACAATGCCTGTTATTATTATTATTATTATTATTACACATATTATATATTACTATTATAATATTATACACGTACATACTAACAGAAAAGTAAAAAAAAATTGATTTCGGGATCGACATTCCTAGAATGTTTAGACGGTAAAAACATAAATCAAATTATGATACAGATCATACTAAAAAATATTTTAAAATAAGTGTATTCCTTCAACTTCTGGACAATATTAAGTACAGCGATTAGATGGCCGGTTTATTAACCACAAAACTATTACAGCTGACTTATATTTTCTCATTTCTGATAAAAATTATAATCAACAACGATTTAAGTGAGTTTTATTCAAATGATATTGGTCAAGAAGTTATTGAAAATGCAGAGGTAAAGATATTGCATACTTATTTAGAAAACCAGGCGTACAAGGTGTTTTTGACGCTCTTGGTGAGTGCAATAAAGACCTTTTTCCAAATGTTTCGAAACTCCTTCGAATATTTGCGACATTGGCTGTTATAATCATCATTAGGATTAGCATCATTAAATATTCATCGTGAAGTCAAAGTAACAGTAGAAAAAGTAATCGTCATTCAATCAAAAACGACGAACGGATTTTATTTTATAATCTATTATTTAATTTTTTATCTATTGACCATACTATACTGACAAAATGTATACATATTAATTAATTAAGATAAAAGTTATAGCTGGTAAGTATTATATATAATATTTGATGTTTATAATTAACACCCCCCCCCCCCTTAAGAAAATCCTAGTTACGCAACAGGTGCCACCGCGTCTAATAATAATAACTAGGGCTCGGATGTCTATGAAATTGCTTATTTTTTTCTCTTTGTCCAATTTAATGCTAACCTGGATACAAATTGTATTCACGTTCTACTGAATCAAATAATACTATTTTTATTTTGCATATTTTTCCGTATTTAATGGTTTTGTATTTTAATTGCATATTTTGGGATTTTAAAAACAAATTATTTTATTACATTTTTTTTAAAAACAATTTAAATTAACGAACTACAACATTTTACCAGTCAACGCAACTAAATTAGAATCATCAGGACTGACTTTGTTCGAATCAATTGAAGTAGTCAATAATACAAGAGAAACCCTCAAAATGGCTAATGGAAAAGTAGGAAAAGAAATTTACGACAAATTTCAAAACGTAATTGAAAAAAATAAAGGATTTGAAACTTTGGTACAAAATTTCAAAAATACATTCCGGTGAAGTTGATACTATGGAAGGAATAAAAGAAGATTTGAAGGTTGAGGATCATGCATTTTTCAAATATGCTCCAATAACATCAATTGATGTAGAACGAAGTTTTTCACGCTACAAAAACTTACTTACCTATAACAGACACAGTAACAAATTTGAGCAAATTAAAAAAACCATAGTAGCACAGTGTAATGCTAATAGTGTAATAAATAGGGCTCGGAAGTTGTAGGAGCTAAAAAAGGTAAAATATGCATGCAAATATACTAAAATTGTGAAATATGCATTAAAAATGTTAAATATGCAAAAATATTATTCTAATTCCAAAAATTAAATACATCAGATGTTGTTTACAAATTAATCATATACATAAAAATTATTTATAACTAAAAAAAAAGTTTAACTGATTGGCATTTTGACTTCTTATTGAGCTGAAAATAAAATTAATAATATTTTTTCAGTATTTTTTAAATTACGAAAAAAATACATGTTTTCTAATACCTGTTAAGTTATTGCATTGAACCACCAATATTTTCTTAAGATTTTTATTTCAATTGAACGACGATTATTCGATAGAAGATTCTTATATCGAGAAAACGATCTTTCGACGTCAGTCGAAGTCATCGGAGCATATTTATAAAATTGACTAAGGCGATGACAATACATACCTTCGTTGGTCATTTTGAGTTTTATATTCACTATTAGTTGAAATATACGGGTTAAGAAAGAAATACATCAATTTTTTTTAGAAAAATATGAAATATGCATAATATGTGTATAAAATCAATGAAATCTGCACTTTTTAGCTAAAATTGGCAAAATATGCATTTTCAATTTTCAATTTTTTAACTTGCAATTGTATATTTCAAATTTCTATCTAGGTCTGCTATAAATTGAGATCATACAGAACAATATGCAATTCCTACAACTTCCGAGCCCTAGTAATAAATAATAAATAATATAAATTAAAGTAAATAAAACACTATGAAAAATGCATTTTAAATTTTAGTAAAAAAAAAAAATATATAAGAATAACTACTGTGTAATAAAAATATAATATTTTTGTTTAATGAATTGTAAAACATTTTTTTGTGCATATTTTGGTGTTTTTATTGACTAAAAATGCATATTTTATCATTTTTAGCTCATATTTTGTTAGCATATTTCGTAATTTTTTAGTGCATAAATGCATGCACTTCGCAGTAGTTTTAAGTGCATAAACATCCGAGCCCTAATATTAATAACACTTGATTTCTCTTGATCGCATTGCTCTTTAGAAAAATGCCTTAAGGGAATCGAAGCAGGAGTAATTTTCGTAAGTCTTAGACCAATAAGAAGTGGTAAATTACACACACCTCGGAACGTCCGATTTTAGTGATAGTGGATATTTTATATAATATCTAGTGAAAAATATGTTTTTATTAATTGTACGATGAAAAAGTTGTTTGGCAAACGATATGTATAATAGGTAGTTATTATTTTCAAAAACGTTAGTGTTTTCTGAATTAACGAGTGATGTCTTGAGTTAAATCATAGATCAGCCCATATATTATATGGAGTTGATTGTCAAGTACAAATTACTGCGTCTACTCTCTACTATGTAATATTATAATTAAGATACAATATAGGTGCGTTGAAAATAAATAAATTAGGGTGCAGTTTTAGGTGTTGCATGTACATAACTAGGCGTTTAGGTATTTAATGGATTCTTGTTTTGTTTTGCGATGAGAACAATAGTAAATAATAATAATAAATTGTTTCTTTTTCAAGAGTAGTTTTTTTTTAAATTTTCATTGAAATCCAAATATTCAAAAACTCGACACATATAATATGACAGTGCGTTTTGTGGTGGTAACTTGCAGCTGTAGTTTTTCAAACAATTGAAAAACATAGTATTCAAAACCAGTAACTTGCCCATAGGTATAAGTCTGACGTTATAGCTCTTGCAGTAAGACCATCTTTTAATTTAACATTTTCAATAACCGTCAGCAATTTTCATCGATTAATATTATTCTTCTGGGATTTTATGAAATGTCATATTCCAAAAGATCACTACGAGTTAGTTCCTTGGCTGTCTACAGGTGGCATACGAGTTGGTTCCAGGGTTGTCTGTACAGGCAATATATACGAATCGGAGAGCTTCCATAATGATAATACGACTACTATATTATGTTAAATGAACTTTTCAAATTATTGTCATATATTCAATGAACAAGAATTTCCTTACCATTTCGTACAGGCTATCACGACTGCCTAGAATACCGGTACGATTAACAGTGTTATCAGTATATTTATATACATCAATAATTAGATGTCATATGATGTATGTGAGCTGTTCAATGTCACCCATTATTAACTATAATAACTCTAGGAAAATTAATTTTGAAGGGTGTTCAAGATGTTCTCGAGCTTTTCTTTTCGACCCATTGTTTAACGCTTGCCCCTCAAATACGTTTTCAATACATTTGTGACGATTGTGTTCAAGGATACTTTCCTCGATAATATTTAAATTACAGTGAAACTTCCATACACCGAAGTCGAATAAGCAGCAAAAAAATTCGTAATATGGAGGAATTCGTAGAATTACGTATTTTTTTTCAACTTTTTTAAAAAATTGTATTGCGTGTATGTATATGTCACCGTCAATATGAATAATTCAGGTATTTTGAAAAATGCCTAGACATTATGTATACTGCCGACCCATTTTAGGTAATGTAAATAAAACATATTATTTTATGTATAGCCTAGGTATTTTATGGAATACCTAGGCGTTATGTAAAATACCAATTTTTTTTAGGCAAAAGTAAAAAAACAATTTATCATAATACGTTATAATATTATATTAAGATTCTTATAATTATAATATATTATTACTCATCAAAATCTAATTTTTATCTACTATTATATTTTTATACATAGGTATTGCTATATATTATTAATATTATTGTTATATTAAGTAGGTACTATTATTTATACATTTTACTTACTACTATCTACTTTTTACTACATGTTGTAGAAAAATGGAATTTTTAAACATTGTGTGCCAGGGGAACTCACCCATTTTGAAGGTCAAAAAAACATTATTTTTAAGACATATGCACTTTTTATTTTGATACTTGATCATACAAACACATTTTAAAAATCATTGGCTAGTTCCTGTCGACTGTTCCTTTGCGACTGTTCTTTTATACTTTTGTGCCTACAGTTGGAACATTGTAAATTTGCAGTAGCTTTTTTGACATAATATAGTGAACTGACTTCTGGCGTATCACTGCTTCAGAACTTCAGAATTTTAATCTTCATTGCACCAAATCGTGCACACGCGAACACGGTACGTGCATTCACGATAAACTATAACTTATAAGCAAATAAGTCGCTGGTAATATAAGCGATACAAAATTTTGTTTATTTTTATCATATTTCCTACTCCACCTTGGGAATTATACATAATACCTAGGCAAAGCTTGTATTATGTATATTTCCGAGTGATTTTGGCATTTTATATGATTTCTTGGTATTTTGTAAAATACCCGATTCTCCAAATTGCCGGTAACATATTATATACTTCTATGTTGTATATGTTATGTAAAAAACAACATCTAATATTATATTACATTTTAATTTAGTTTTTAATTTTATAATTCAAAAGAAATAATTAGTGAGTTTTGTTTCCTATCATTTTTATAAATTGTACTTTTTTCGTAAAAAGTTTCTATATCATTAAGTTTTAAAATACTGCAATAAAATTAATCGGTTTGCCTACCTTCGGTGGCTTATCTTTATCGGATTCATTGTTCATGTATAATTTTAGAACTATGTTTAAAATTTGACTAGTGACAACATTTAAAAAAACCAGTTTTTATCGAATAATTATTTCGTTTTATAGAAACATCAGATTCGTTATTTGAAGATAAATTTACGTGTATTCAACAATGAAAGTCATGGTTCTCAAAAATAATTCGTTAAATAGAAAATTTCGTTATTACGGAAGTTCCGCTGTATTCTTTTTCTTAAATTCACTTAACACATCACTTCCATTCAAACTCACACATTAATACTACAATTTTGCGATGAAAATACGTGTGACTAGGTCAGTTTTCACAACAACACTGACGAGACACAAAAATATATAACCAATCTACAACCTATTAGCTAATGTGATAGGTATTATATCCATAAACTTTCACAGACATCGTAAAATCTAATAAAATATTATGACTTAGGGATTTGTGCATACGGGAACCAATTCGAACAGTTGCACGCTGATAAGTAATTTCGAACGGAAACCAATTCGTACACTTTATTTGACCAGGAAACCAATTCCATATAACCCAATGACCATTTTAAATGGTAAATAATATACTTACATAATGTTTTGGAAACACATGTTTTAACTGCTTACTTATTGTGAAATGAATTCAGTTTCACTAGACATACAAATAATTGCAAATCATAATAAAATACAGTTAGAGCACTTATTATTACATTACAACTAATATCAGTATGTTTTAAATTTAATTCAAATAATTTTACTGAAATCTATTAACTATAAATTATTACTATAATAGTATGACATAGATATTACAACACTGTGTAAATTACTGTTAATATCACAAAAACGTTTAGGAAATTGTTTTCATTCAAAACAAGTAAATAATTTATATTTTTAATTAATCATAAATACACTGTGCCGTTTTCGAACAATAGTTGGTTAACTAACAAGATATATAACCACATAAGTACCTAATATTACTTTCATATACATAACTTACAGTAACAATATACACTTTAACACACAAACTTCATTTACTTCATTTACAAACTCAAAGTATTATCATTCTATATGGGCCTAATATTATTGAATAGCTTAATATGTGTGAGCCGCACATAAAAATGTATCGAAAAAAACAAGTTACCCATATTTTTAATTGTATTCGTTACAATCACAACCGTTTATTATTATTTAAATTACTATCAAATCATATTAATAATTGATGATCTCAGAGGTTGATTTCTCCTCTCGTGTTTTCGTGTCATTGCATAAATTACGCCCATACGCTAATTGTCAACACCATGACAGATTGCATAATATATTCTAATATTTTTTTTATAAACAGTTATTTGTGAGGTACCTACCTACCCACCTACCCATCTAACTATATATTATTTAAAACACAAAAAAAAAAATCAAATTTATAATTCTTTTCAGATGTTTGCGACGTTTGACGTCTCTATTTTCTACCACTTACATTTCTATTCATAGTGAAATTATATTGCACTAAGCCACGTTTAAGACTAAACCTATATAGGTACTCTAACGTGGTTCCGACACGAAATTAAAATGTTGTAATTTTGTTTATTTTTTTTTTTTCTAAATTTGTCTTTAAATTTAATTGCCCACCAATACCCCGGCCACACAAAAATTAGCAGTGGGCCTCGTATTTGACGTGCCAGCTATTGTTCAACACTGCAATAGTAAATTCGCCCAAATACACACACTGCAGTCGTCGTTGTAAGTTTCTAAAACTTTCTATTGCGTCACAACGCATAATTATATATTTACATTTTAAATATTAAATGGATTTTAAATTTTGGATTCACCTTAGTATTAGTCGAATACTTTTAGAACTTTTATCTAAATTTTTTCCATTACACATTAATATTCGGTAGCACTCAATTTTATCGTATTTACGTTTTATTTTCAGATAAGATATAACTACAGACCGTTTTTCCGTAACTATTGTTATTATTTATTTTTATTCTCGTCATTTTGAGAACGCGTATTATTCGCCGATGTGACGCAGACGATTCGAAGTACAGGTCACACCATTTATATAAACGACTGCCACACTCAATCTAATTTGCAGGTTAAGTGTTTCACGTATAATAGAGGTCCTACCCTGCTGCAAAATTATTTCACGAGTGCATCGGAACGAGCGATGGTTGTAAACAACGAAGATATGTTGTTTTGGGAAAGCACTTTTGGGGGTAGTTAAATTATCTTAAAAGTTTCGCAAGCGGGATGTATATCGATTGAAAAGTAAAAGCATATAATATGTGGAACTTTAGAAAGTCGATTTTCGTTAATAACCGTCATCGGTATGGTGGTGAAAACCGCGAACAACGCGTACTTTTGTAGGTATAAGGCAACCCACGTGTCCCTATAAATCTATTATCGCGGTCCAGAAACTTATTTATATTGCTTGCCCGGGGACAGAGGAATTTTAACGAGAAGTTAATCGTGTTATACCTCACAATATATAGGTTAGGTTAGGTCATTTTAACTATACCCAACAATGTTATGTCGAAAACTATAAACATTGTTTTTATAAACAGTCGCATTTAAAAAAAAAAAACGGCTTAGAGCTTAAGAGTTGCGGCAGTGCATGCAAGCTCGGAATCATAAATTTAAATATTACTTTTCATTGTAGAAAGACAAAGTCTAGCGAATTCTGTAAGTGTATTACGACCTTCGGATGGCTCATTTAAGTGACCTACCACTAATATCTAAGAACCCATCGATTATTACCTAGCTATAAAAATGCACGCACCCCATGTGTGTCGTTCTAGAAATCAAAAGTAAGCTGCTGCGTTATTATCATAATACGAAATATAATACGAGTCAAACACGTTCGAGATTCATGTTGATATGGAATAAACGTAGAATTTAAAATAATCTCCAGAATTTGGTTGGTAAGACGTAAGTATTACACCAGTCTTGCGAGTTTTCATCGGATTTGATCAGATGCCGTCCGAATGAAAAATTAGAACACAATCATAATATCATGTGGCGTACTAACGGGGGGGGGGGGGGGGATAACCCCCACCCACGAAATTAATGGATGATTTAATTTACTATGAGAAAATCAAAATGTCTAGTTCCTTTATAATAATTGTATCGTACTTGGGTATAACAAATTGGGGAATAGTAAGTTTCTACACGGTAAAAACCAGGTACGTATGTTAGTTCCAACACGACGGAAGAAGGTACTTATGTAAGTTCCTACACGGTAAAAATAAGGTACGTATGTCAGTTCCTACACTGCGGAAAGGGTTATAAATATGTATATTATACACAGACGTATCCTTTTAATAATAATATGTCCAGCCGCAGCTTACTAATATACATTAAATTAATATACTTAATTTAAAGCAAAACGTATACAAAATTACGGGAAAAAAAACGATTTTTTTTATATTTTTTAACCATCATAATATATTTGTTTTTTTAAATTCGTATAAACATATATTTAATTGTGTAAATATACATACCTATTTAACCCTTTCCGCAGTAACTAACATACTTAGCTGGTTTTTACCGTGTAGGAACTTACATATTATTATGTACCCTTTTCCGTCGTGTAGGAACTTACGTATGTATTTTGTGTACCTGCCACTCTCGTGTAGGAACTTACATTCGCCCGACAAATCATCCATTATGACGAAATAAACAGCGTACGTTTTAAAATGCCTTTGTAATATTGTTCTATATGTAATTCTGAATTCTGATCGTAAATATTATTAAACAGTACAGCTCACATTATCAGCTAATGTGGGTACCCATACGGGACAGTATGAGTATTTTCCACGAAGATGTTGTGGATACGGACGTGGACGATCGGTGCGATTATCGTGACAATCTTTTGTCGTCGTCGTGAAACGTATTTCATTTCGTTCGATTAATCGCCTAGTGTGTTGGCCACTTTAATCTATAATCGACAATCGTTAACGTCGTTGTCGTGTATTACCGAGACAGTACCCACATTTAGGGTGTTCCTTAATTTTCAATTTCAAAATACTATTGGTCTTACCCCCTATATCGGTGTGTATAGGTACCTATGAAAATTTTAGGTCAATCAAATAAAGTTAACCCGTGAAGTTGAAGTTTGAGATTATTAATACATTTTTAGATAATTCTAGACATTTTTGGTATTTCCGTAAGTATTTCGTAAACCGTCATGAAAATCGTAATTTTTCATCATATGTTGTTTCAAGTAAATTAAATTTCCAATATATTTTATGATTTAACATGTTTTGATAATTCTATTTATTTACAACACCCATAAGCTTTGATCTTAAAATTTGCAATTTCTCCACAAATACATTATTTACATTTTATTATTTTACTGTAGGTTTAATATATTACTCGGGCGGCACTACTGAGTGCCCTACTTCCCTACTGGTGTCCTTTTTTTACACAATTGGGGACAATTTTTCGATGTTCTTGCACACACAGTAAGACATACTGTTTTTGTTCCTCATCTAAAGTTAATGATGTATTAAAATCGTCCATTAATTTCACTGACCCTTCAACAGTATCATTGATTATTGTAGGTCCTACATGCTAAAACGTTTGAAATCATGGGAGAAAATCGTCTTAATGGATTGGCTCGTCTAAGTATTCACAGAGATATACCAATAAAAAGTAGTGAAGTGATCGATATTTTTTCAGAAAAAAATAGAAAATTAATGTTCAGGTGTCACGTCATCTAATATATGTTAATTAAAAAAATTACCAGTACGCCGCTGTATAATATTACACAAAACACGCATACTTGACGATTGATGACGCTTCATTGTCTGCCGCTATAATAATATAACTGGTGACGAGCGTATAATATTATTTTATTGTACAGTTAATTTACGTGTAATAGTCATTGGCGCAAATCACATGGGTGCACCCCGAATCTCGTGCGAATCTAATGTACTTGGTTCAAACTTTTTGTTGAAAGAGTCAATGTGTCTGACAATAACCTACAAATATCGAATTTTTCTACAAATTTACAGCCCTTTACAATATTGGCTTAAATATTTAATTGATTTTTTTTCACATAGAGCTATCATATTATGTGACGGTTATAAGGAAGAATACGTATCAATATACGAGGAATATGAGAGGGGTAAATAAGCCTCTCACAGTTTTGCTTCCCGTGAAATTTCTTAGGTGTTTAAGCCCCCATAATACCTACTTTTGGGTTATTTGAGCCTACGGTATAATATATAAGCACTATCCAAATTTGAGCCGACATTGGGTTGGCTTATAGAAAGGGGTTATAAGTAGCTTGTCCGCGGAACCCAGCCACTGAGCCACCCACGACCAACCCACACACGGGCCGTAAAGCATTATCACTTTTTAAAAACGTGTTTTATTATTTTATTAATTTAACATCGATAAAAATGTTTAGTTAAATGTCATTAAAGACAGGATAAATATTATATTTATAGATAATATCTAAATAATATTATGTAGTATTATAATAATTCATTTTTATCACAACTATAGGATTGTGGATTAAATACATTAAAAAAACATTAAACAATGCTCTTTAAATCTGGAAAATGCAGTAAAAAATACACATAAATCTAGAAAAATGCACTAAAAATCATCAGAAATATAAATATTCGTGTCATATGTGACCACATTAATGGATAATATATAACTGCCTACCGTCACATAATATATGATAAAAAAAAATAAACGAATAAAGATTTTAGTTGCGCAAACAGTATGATGAGTGAAAAATTGTGGCTCACTCGCATAGGCTATACATTTGTTTAACAGGTATTATAAGAATTAAGTGTTTTAAAAAAAAAAAAACTAATTTGAAAAAGTATCCTTTTTAACAATTGAATGAATTCAGAACTGTTTTATTGATCGACACTGAGCTTCTATAAAATGAAGTGACAACATTTCTCGATTCTGGCCTGAAACACATTAAAATCTCAAAACATTCAGTACCTATCGAATGCTGCACTATACCTACTTACAAATTATAATAATTTGCACATGAATCATAGTTTAAAAAATATGAGATTTTATCGTGAGTAAAATATTTTAAATTAAAGATGTTATTAATCAGGTATACGGCATGCGTACAGGTCATTATGCGTTAAGTATATTTATAAAAAACGAGAATTAAAAAATAATTTTTTTGAGCTATTGACCCAATCAACGGAAATTATTGAGATCTAAGTATCCCTCAAAGAAGCAATAAAAAATAAAAATAATAATGATCTAGAAAGGTCAATAACGCACGAAAAAATCGCAGGTAAAAGTTTCGAAATTGGATTCACCGTGGTAGGTGCCTAATTCAAAAATTGTGCTAAAGATGCTTTGTTTCAATGTGCATCGGTGAGCCAATAACAATATGCGGCTTTTGTCCATACGAACGCACAGCGGGGCCATTGCTCTGATATGTCGTCATGAAGTTTAACAGCTCGACAAAGGTACAAAATAATTGCGCCATGAGTTTACGAGAAAAAAAAATAAGTAGGTATAGGCATATATATGCACCAATTCAATATCTTAATGTAGGCACACGACCGAGCTCAGACAGTCCTGATTGCGTCGCCGACACTCGCTTTATAATAATATATCGGCTAGGTATATACACATCAAATATAATACTCGCCTACATAGTATTATTATATACGTTTATAATGTGATATTGACATATCGGCAGCTATTACATCGAATCCGGCCAACATATCATATTTTGACGACCTACGACAGCGGTGGCACGACAAAATTTGCATACACGACCCGCGTCAGAGTATATAATATTATACGAGAATTGGTTTTGCGGGGGACGCGACGCCGCGGAGACGAGGCCGATCGCTGCGAGTTTATGTAGATAAAAAAGTTACTTCGTGGCGGTGGTGATTTCACTGATTTCACACTCAGCGGGCCGATAAAAATGTGACCATAACCCGACCGTTGCTGGGATGTGTATATAAGACGAGACGCCTAATGCTATTGAATAATGCTGCAGAACCGTGTTGAGGTACTCGCCGTCAAAGCGTTCAATAAAAAAAATATAATAATAATAATAATAATGATTTAATATAAATAACGAACTCTTTGAGTTTAATATACAGCTTTAATATATATAGTATATCGCTCCAGATTAAATGTTGAAGCTGATTTAAGAGTAGAAGTGTCAAATATCAAACCAAACATAGAATCAATTGTGTCTGCAATCCGAGCTCGGGTCTCTCATTAAAATAATTAAGTAATTTTATTAGTTAGTCAGTAATTTTATAATTTTAAAAATATTAAACTGTTAATTATAATAATAATTTCAGTAAATTTTGTTTATGTTTTGTATTAATTAAATTAAAGAAATATTGAAATTGCCTAAAATTAACAATTTAATTTATATGAATAAAATGTTTGTAAACATTAAGACAACATTAAAGTAATTATTTATTATACACATACATAATATTGGTAGAAAAGAGGGGGGGGTCGTATTATCAAAATAAATAATTTTGGGGATCGTGGACCAAAAGAGGTTGCTCATCCCCGTCTTAAACAATGACCTATGCGATTTAAAAATTCTTCTATCGTCAACGCATAATTAGAATTATGTTCATGTAATTGTGTAACTAATGGTCCACAACTATACTAAATTAAAATGATTACAAATCTAATCTTTAGAATTGTAAAATAAATTACATATTTTAAATGTTTTTAAATTAAATATAAATATGATATATTATATGTAGTAGCCAGTAGGCATGTATCTGTATAATAAATCATATAATTATAAAAGAAAATTTAATAGAACATTCTGTATTTTCGGGCTTTTCGTCCAACGATATCAAAATTTAATCCGGACATTTTGTCTATTTTTTTTCAAAATGGACTTTTCGTCTCGGATTCCAAAACGAGATATAGGTAGTCAACAGATAAATCTTATCGTAAAAAAGCGCCAAAATATTCTAGATACCTTCAAAATATATTTAGGCACCCTTATATTATTGGTATGGGTATGTACCTACAACCTAGCTACTTACTTGGTAAGCAATTCTATTTCGAAATATATAGCTGTACCAAACTATTATACGTACCTAATAAATAGTAAAAATCTCTTCCGAATTTCCAACACCAATCACAAGAGAAATGCATTTTGTGCACTATATTTAATGAATATATTTATTAATTGAAATATGGGTGACCCCGTGTGTAGAACAATCATTGAAGCTTTGATATGTGATAAGTAGATTGAAACTCGTCTTGTATTCGATGATCGATAGCTAGGACAGGTGTCTGCCGCAAACTGGATGCAAGTGCAGCGTTTAGAGTGGCTGACAATAACACCTCGAATAATACCACGAATACCAATTACCATTACCGTGTATCAGCTGCTGTGATTAGGCAGGTATCTGAAGTTGTTTTTCGTTAACGCCGATGACAAACGAAGTGCGAACAACCACACTCATTATATACGTCGTATAATTCTGCTGAACGTTTAAAATTTAAATAATAATATTTATATTTGATTAGTGTGAGGACTTTTTACGCAAAAAAAATCACACGATAATATCGCGTCATATATGTATGCATATTTAATATTTATACACAGAACAAATCTTGAAAATATGAGACAATTGAATGAAAATATTTTAAAAATAGATTGATGCGAAAAAAAAAACGCAGTAATTTGGCGGTGTACTACTTCCAGGATGTAAAGCAAATATTTTTTCGGTGAAATTGCTTGACGAGAGTTCGAACAATCGAGTTAACGTTCTGTTTAATAAACTGTGCAACTGATATTTTTGCTTACCGAAAAAAACGACATTTTTGTAATTTGAAGTCGACGGCATTTTTTCATTGTTTCGATTTTCTACTTGACGAAACATTAATTTACACCTTTATTAGGTTTTGAAAACGGTATTTTGTTGGGGTTTAATTTCACATTAATGAGCAATAAACATTAAACTTGTCGAAACTCGAAATATTAAAAAATATGCAATATACTTACTCATTGAATGTGCAACAAAAAATTTTGTCAGACTATCACGATTCGTATAAGTGCGCGTAACATACCAAATTTCAGCAGGTCATGTTCGATTCGGTTGGTGTAAAAATTAGAGCGAACCGACCTAATATGAAACTCGATGGTGAGGACTTTATCCGTGTTCATATGTTGGTTTTTTGTGATAGTTCAATTTTTGGCATGTTATAAAGCGTAAATTAAAAACGCTCGCTTAAAAATTAAACCATCGTACAAAACCTAACTGCAGAGATAGGTCCTTTAAGGTTTCTGACGAAAATCTAGAATTTCAAAAAGAAAAGCAAAAGATATGACTTATAGCGTAAAAATCATAGTTCTAAAATTCTGATTGTGTACAACTACCCCCAGAACTACTAACCCACGATAACCGGATCGTTTTCATACAGATATATAGTTACAAAATATAATCAAAATATAATCATTTAGATTTGTATTATTTTTTAGAGATAAAAATAAGTATACCCATAGGTATTTCTCAAAAAAGTAAAATACTAGTTCAACGTGAATTCAAATAATATTTATAGTACCTGAAGTACTTAAAGTTAAAGTTTATACAATCTCAAAAAAAAACCGTGCATTGCATCCAGATATAAGTATTATTTTTTAATATAATATAATATTAAAGACTTAATATTTTTAAATTTGTGTTATTGCTAATGATGATAACGGCTTTTATAAACTATGTATGTAAAATAAAATACAAAATTGAAATTTATAGATATTAATGTATTTATATTTGAATTGGGTACCGAAAATGGTTTTCTTAAACACAAGTATACGAGATCACAACTTGTGTAAAGAAATTTTACGTGATCTCAAAACCCTGCTTGAATCATCTTAATAAAAAGAGATAACACTCCGAAGAGCAGCAGGATGTAGTAGTCTTTTGGGTACACAAGACTATCAAAGATGTGACTGTAAGATGAAGTGTAAAACAAATAAATGCACCTTTGAGTAGTTGGGAAATTATGCAATTCGAAATGTCACAACTCACAGTGCATTATCATGTGAAAATAAATAATAATACAAAAATGTAAATACAAATAACATGATTCACTAATATTGTTTGGAATTAACGTAAATCCTTAGTAACTAACGTTATAAACATTGTAAAATATTCATTATTATCTATTAACGTTAATTGCTAGTTAATAACGTTAATATACATTTAACATCTTTTACAGTAACATATATATTACATACCTACCAGTCACCTATAACTTACCACGTTATTAAGCAAATAAAAATACCTATTGGAGTTTTACCGAATTTTTATTTTAGGACATGACTCTGGAATTTTTTCACCGGACTTTTCGGTAGAATACTGTACTACACACTGTTGTACACACTACACTTTGTAACCTTGTCTAATAAGCCGAATGTCTGGGCAGGTATAATAATTATTCATTAGTACGATAATAATTATTTTACAGTTTTCACCTCCATGGGACATTTTTCTGTCGGGAAGGGCAAAGGTAATTTTAATAGAACGGTCAAGTGGGTAGCACTGTCCGCCTATGTAATATTACTAAGTAATATATTTTACGATATTTATGTGATTAGAGTAATTTATTTAACTATAAGGCATTAGTGTACCACAGTAGGCTAAATTAATTTTTGCCCAAAAAATAAATTTGAAAATGTCATTGTGTGTATAGGATATAATAATATATTTTAAAAGTTTCACGTACCAATGAATGATATGTTTTTTAAATTAGAACAAAATAACGAAATACGATATTCTTCATCTTTAAAAAAAAAAACTGATTATGTATTTTTTACATCCATAAGATACAATATTATGAACTACTTATCACTTATGAGAAACCTTGTTTAAAATTGTCGATCCTTGGCTATAAAAATTTAAAATTTTACACATTAAAAACTAACAAAAAAAAATTTGAAAATTGTCCAGGTTATAATGAATTTTGTAAAAAATTTGAACTTTAAAATATGGTTATAAAAAAAAAATCATACATATATATCATTAATGTATTTCAACTGTTATTACAACAACTTATGAGAAACCTATAATATACATAATTACATTTTCAATAATTTTGATAAAACAATTTTATCGACTTTCGTAGAAAAAATATTTAAAAAAAAAACAAATGAAAATTGAATGTCTATAAATAAGCTAAGATACCGTCCATCGACATCAAAACAACATTAAATCAAATTGATTAATTTCAATTAAAAAAATATCAATATTAATCTAATAATTTAATGAACGTATACATTTAGTATACAACGCTAATAATATGAATGATTTGTATTTTGCATAAAATAAACTGCGAATTGACGTTTAAAATTATAATTATAAATCCAAGAAAAAAATGTTGTGTCATTCATGTACTTTTTCCTACAATACCCTTTCCTAACAATATATACATAATTTTATATTTTTAATTATTATCGTTAAAAATGTGTGCGGCCCGCAAATAATTTTCGAAAACTACGTTTGGCCCATTCTGCAATCCTAATGAGGACCGCTCATCTACAGGTAGTTGTGGTCTACGCTCCACGGCGAAATCTCGTTTGCAACGTAAATATTATTATTACGTATTTTTTAATTCGGCGAAACGCAAAAAAAAAAAACATTTTCCCGGTATAAACGGTGTCGACGAGTTCCTGTAAATCGACGTCATGACATCGACGCAAATCGAGATTACACACAATATAAAATTATGACACGTCAGACGATATAATATTTTATTATTATAATTTCCTGTCAATCGGTGACCGGACCGCCACGTTTTACAATCACCTACCTACCTATACCGAGTTTACGTGTCGCGGTGACGTCGATGCGGTATGGCAAATCCACGGATATCCGGTTTCTTCCCCGGACGATTCGTAATGGTCACGAATCTTATTTACCCGTAAAAAACACACCGTCGTAACCTTGGATTTAAAACCTATTTTCGGTTCATCATCATAATGTAGCGCCGTCGTACTCGAACAATAAACCAATAAAAAAAAATAGTGTTATTATTGCGCTATTCGTACGACCGGACTGTACCGCGGATACCGCGAGCAAATGACATATTATTATCATCGGTATCGCTCGGGTTATCACTTGCCGCCACTGATACGACGAAAAAAACAACAACAACAACATCGACGACGACGATACTGATATTATTATTTTTGTTGTTAATAACACTATCGCCGATCAGATCTCCGCCGCCGCCGCCGCCGTCAATCCGCAGGGTCGTCCGTCCTACTGGGCAGCCCTTTGCGCGCGCACGTGTGCGTTTGCGTGTGCGTGCGCGCTTGTATTCGCCGCCGCCGCCGCCGTCGACTCGACGTGCTCCTCTCGGCGGTCGTCGTCACACACGGATACCGAACGTCGACGTTCGGACGTGCACGTTATCATTCGCCGCTCCCGCCGCCGCCGTTGCCGTCCCTCTTCCGACGGAAACCGGTGGTCACTGTTGTCCTGTCCGGTTGCCGCCGCCAGCGTCCCGGTGCTCGCCGCAGCCGCTCATCGCCGTCCACGTCGTTCTGCTCGCGAACTTCGTAGCACCGATGGCCGTGCGCGCCCCAGCCAAAAATGTGAGTACACCTGCTCTGATATTCGGCCCGATTTTCGCTAGGTTCCCGGACTCCACGGTGATACCTACCATGGCAACGTCCACCGCCTCCAACCCCTTGTGCGAGCTGTGACCGGTTCAGTGTCTTACCGCGGTACACTCGACGGTTCCACTCACCGAGTCGTTGTTCGCCCTTGTAATTTTCAATGTCCGCCACCACCACCGTTAGGTTAGGTTGGTGGATAAATTTCTCATCTATTTTTTCTCATGGTTTGACATTATCCAATCTGGTTTCATCGAATGTATCCCGGTAACTAAAATTCCTCAGTATTATATTTTTTCGATAATTCTCCGGGTGATATTATGTACCTAGCCGAAAGCAAATCCTTGGAGTACTTTTTCTAACCATACCATATGTCCTTCATTCGTCAATGATCTATACCTTCCTACCTACTATATATTTATTTTATTTTCTCCAATATGTCATTACTTATATCAACATTTTTGACGTCTAAAAAATATGTTTACCTACCAAAATAATCTTCCATACATGCAAATTTAAATACATCATATGAATATAGATAGTTAAAAAAATCTATAGATATTTTAAATTTCATATAGGTATTAAATGCAGTCATAATAACTTGTTTTAAATTTGTTGTAACTTATTTATTTTAAATTAATATATCTATTCTAACTAAACATAATATTTTTATGTTCAGGACTGTAGCTGCGAGCAGACTAGCTTACATTTACATGCTGAAATCGAAAATTTAAAACAAAAACTCTTAGAAAGAGAAAATCACATTGTCAACATGGAGACTAATTTTCTTTGTGAAGCTGAAAAATTTCCTCATGGCGAGTATGCTGCATTAACAGATGAAATATTAATATGGCAAGACAAATATTCTAGGTAATTACTTATTAGTTTTTATTATATCCAATATGAATTAGTAATTATACCTAACATATTATTACTTATAATACATTTTTATAAAGTCCAATTTTATTTATCATACCTAACAAAACGTTTTACATTATATGCACAGATAAATTATTTACACTACACTACTTTATGTGATATTTTATGACACAATAAAATATTTATATACCTACAGTTAATTACTTTTAAGTACCTATAACAATATAAAATATAACAACTGTTAATGAGAGTTTTGAAGATAGCCATGCCAGTTGATAATATTACACAGTAACAGGTTATTGTAAACATTTAACTGTAATATGATAATATGTTTTATTTAGATTATTAGAATCACATAAGAGAGTCCAACGTGTCAACCAAAGTCTTGAAGATAAATTATTGTTACTTGTTGACAAAACTGAATCAGAAAAGAATGTATTAAACTCAGAAATCACAATTATATCTCAAAAACTGGTTGACCAACAATTTCAAGTGAATCAATTGAACGATGAAAATGTAAGTTATTTAAGTCAATATTTTTAATTAATAAAATCATAAATTAAATAATTGATATTCATGATATTTTGTGAATAAATTATTTAGTCAACAAATTGTGAAGGTAGTAATAATCAACACAAATACAAACAAAAACCTAATTATAAAAATTAATCTTTGGTACCAACACAATATTATTTAAATTAAAAATTACCCTTGAAATAACTCTTTATTAAATTATGGATAATTCAGAATTTGTTTTCTTATGAACTAACTGACTGTTACAGTTACTAACATAACTAAGATGGTTACATCAATTATTTATTATTTTTTAAGAACATATTCTTAATATTATTTTAGATACTTTGTATTATGTTATGTCATTATTTGTACATCCTCTAATATCTATCATGTTCAATAATATGACAAATAGGTATATTTTTAATTGTGTAAATTTATTTCTTACAGGAAAGGTACAAAAATGATCTTAATATTGCTATTCAATTACTTCAGTGCAAACCATCTCATTTTGTTTCTCAAAAATATGATAACGTAAGTAAATTTAAATTGTATTAGTCAGTTTTATACAATACACATATTAATAACTGTATCTATCCGTTAAATATTTAACAATAAAAATTTTGATTTGAATAATTAATGAGCTATATCATCTTAAGATATTTTATCATACCTATTCAATCTATTATAGTGGTTCTCAACCTTTTTTTACAATAACAGACTAACTTAAATCTAAATAAATGATGTCACACTCAATATAAATCAATGGTTTTTTAAAAAAAATAACTTTTATTAATATATGTTATTTATTATTTTTATTTTCCGTGCTACCATTTTATTATTAAAACAAAAATATAAACTTACATCATTACCTATAAATTGAACAGTCTTGGGTAGGCACGAGGTAGGCATTTAAATGAAAAAAAAAAGTATTAGGTAATTTAAAAAATATCTGTTTATACTTGAGTTTGATAGACTAACCATAAATCTTTTATTTCATGGACAAACTTACACATATCAAATGTTTATTTACGTACCTAAATATTTTAAGCTAGGTAATTTAATTGTTTAAAATCTATGTTATATAGATGAAACCGGATGAAACATTGTCCGTATCACCTTTTTTTAAGTTTTTAGTTTTCACCAATATACTCTATTATAATTCCGTGATAATGTCTTACGCCTAATTATATTTTTCAAATACAATGTAAATATACTTACCAAATAAATAGGTAAATGATAACAAAAAAATAATTTAGTGACATGGTTATATTTTAAATAGGCGACACACCTATTGAAAACCATAGACTTGGTCCATCACTTAAAAAAAACATATTTTAAAAAAACAACACTGCATAACTATAACATTTAAATCTTGTAACATTAATGTACAAAATTAAATATTTTTTGTTTAATAAATGTTATGATGTTTATATTATATTTTTAGCTGCCAAGTGAATTACAATCCAAAGTTCGAAATTATATTTTTAGCAAACAACGTAGACTGTCAGATGGCAATGGTAACATAGCACAGAAATCAGAAGGAAAAACTATAAAAGTACCAATTCCTACATTTCCTCCAACAGCAATGGTTTATTCATTGAGTAATGGTAATTTTTTTTAATATTTTTTATTTTTCATTAAACTATAATGAGTGTTGGCATTTTTTTTTTTAAACTAGTACAATTTCCAAAGTGATAAATTATTGAAATACAAGATGTTTAGTTCCAGAAAAAATAGTTAAACATGTTTTAATGTAAGCTATATTTTTATAAATTGAGATAATTGAACATGTTTATACATACCTCATACTTAACAGTTCAACTTAAATTATGTAAATAGTAATTTATTCTTGAATAGAAAATTTAAACTATTGAAATATACATATTACCTATATAATTAACAATTTTAAATTGGTTATGAGTTCATTATGTTCAAATCAATTGATTCAAACAAAAACGATATAAATATGTTTAAATCATTTAAATGTTTTAATTATTAAAAAACATACACTGAACGAGTGCCTCGGATGTTACAAAATTTCTCGGTATGTTGCCAAAAATGTTTCATTTATATATCCTGGTCACCAATATTAATTTTTGCGTATGTCCTGTTGATTATTTAACGTATTGTATGTGTCTGGGTTAATCATAATAGAAAAATAGAATAGCACAATACCTCAGCATAAGATTTGTTCATTTCATGTATGTATACCGATTGCACTATATATTCTAAACACAATATCCAACACTAATTATTAGCTGTAACAATTAATATAAACATAATTCCAAACATGCATTTTAATTGCCTATGAAATAACAAAAATATATTATTATAATTATTATTTTTTAGATAAAGATCTGAAGTCATCAAGAGATGCAGAAGAAGGATCATCACAGCCAGTCAACAGTGTTTCAGCTGCAATCCTGGCAAAAGTTTTAGAAGAAAGAGTCAAAGAGCGGTTAACTCAACGACACTGTTCTACTTGTTCATGTGCTAACAAAACTGGCGACCCTAATACAGACCAACAAGAATGTCATTCACCTCAAACAGATTCCTCTGATAAACGAATGCGCACCCTCACAAAATATAGTAAACGACCAATGACAACCAAAAGTTCAGAGTCTCTAGTATCTGAACCAGAATTGTCGTCATATTTTGAAAGCTCTGTATCTTTAACTGATTCTTCTGATAATGGACTAAAATTATCAGCTCGGTCTAGATTATGTTCGGTACGCTTACAAGAAGGCAGTAATAATATATTATTAGATAACGCTGCAACACCATATACAGGTCCTATTCTCTATAAAAGTCGTTCTTCTAGCGGTGAGTATGACGAACCTTTGGTGCACGCACAAAAATTGGTCGACCGTAACATCCATGCAAACGAACACACACGTATAATGATTTCAGATGAAGAAATTATTTAAAAATTGTACAGTTGGTAAGAATATGAGTGTATGTGATTTGTTTAAGAGTTATATAATTGGTAAGAACATGAGTGTATGTGATTTGTTTGACAATAATTTTATTAGGTGATTGATTTAATTAAAATATGTATATTAACCGGAATATACATTTTAAATACATAGGTTTGTTATGGTGACTTTATTATACATCATTATTTAGTGTGGAAAGTCTCCTTTGAACTATCACTATGAAAAAAGTCACAATTTAAATTTCCTGATGTTATATCATAATACAATGAATCAATTTACCAATAGAACACTTAACCCTTCATTATTCACCTTATTGAGTAATATTATACCACATGTGCTAAGCTTCTTTCTGAAATTAATGATTTCAAAGATTTTATTATTTTTTTGCTACAGATGTGTCTTGAATGCATGAAAATATTAAATACACATTTTTTACCATCTCGCGGTAACTATGAACATTCATTCTATATTAATTAAAATATCGAAACACACTGTCATAATACTTTTATCACAAATGATATCACGTGCATTAGAGATTCCTATGTTTTTACCTTCAAATGAACAAAAGTTTTAACATGTCTGGGGTATTAAAATACTCTGTGATGACCAATGAAGGGTTCTGTTGAAATATGTATAATATGTTAAATCATGTCTTTGTATCAATAATTAAGATTAAAATAAATAAGCAAAATAACAATTAACTGTTCTTCAGGAAGATTCACTAAGCATAATTCACTTTACATTTTAATAACTGAGTTAAACTATGTTTAACAATTCTAAATATCTGAATTTGAAAAAGTTTTATCATTGTTCAAGAAAATATAAAAAAATGGAGATGAGTATACTTGGTGAATCACTCTAATAAAACCAACATTTTTTCTGTAATTTAACTGTCTTTACCTGATAGATGAATCTACCTATATAATATATATTTCACGCTGAATGGTGATGATGATACAAGTTTTATAATCAAACTCAGACCACATATTTTCACTCATGTCATCTACATTTCTTTGCCAATTTATGTTATCTGGAAAAAATTATAAAATTATATATTCAATATTATAATTATGATAATTTTTGTAAACGTATAAAATAACTATTTTAACGCTGGAAAATTAATTTACAGGTACTGACCAGACTGCATTATTGTATTTTAAAATATTGGTTTGATTATACTAAAGATAATAATAAAACCAAAAATTACTATTTTACTCTATATTTTATTTATTTAGAAGATAATATATTATAATATGTATTATAATTTTTATAAATGACATTAAAGTGATTCATTTACAAAGTATAAGACAAATAGTGTTGTATTTATTTCTCTCCAAAGGTTTATATACTTAAGACAAGATGTATTTAAAAAAAATTTTAGTTACCTGAATTCTTAAATAACATTTTTGTTTTGTTTATATTTGTTTTTATTGTTTTAATTTATACGGATATGGCATTATTATTATTATAAATATTATTATTTGTTTTTATTTTTTTCATTACATTGTTTATACTTTTGTTAATACCTATTATGTTTGAGTAGTATTTACCTAAATAATATATATCGCAATATGCAAATTTACACCATTTGCCTGGATTCAAAAATAGTCATAAATTATGATTTGAGCACATTAACTTGGCTTAATTGATTCTTGGTGGTGATTTAATGTACTCAGGTAGTGAGCAATACCAACTGAATGAAAAAAAAATTATAATAGTACTATTAAACTTAATATTTTTTCTTCTATTACCTAAATAGTATATTTATTGGTAACTTGTATAGAAATAGTGATGTAAGTCATGAATTAATGATATATTTAATTCTGAGTAAATCAAATGAAATTGATCCTAAAATAGTGTACTGGAATTCATAGTTTATACTGAAATGTTTAAAATGTCTAGAGGTAATAGATCAATAGATGCAATATTGGTATGTTTTGTTTCTTAGTATAACGTAGTTATACTAATGGCTTCATTTCAGACCTAAAACAAGTTAAATTAATTGAGAACTAATATATATATATATATATACATATATCAAAAAAAAAAATCACCAGCAGGTATCCTCTATTGTACAGTTAGGCATCGAGTGTACCTTATCATTAAGTAGGCCACTGTGAAAAATACGTAAAATTTGAATCTAACAAAAAACAATTCTGAACCAAAATGGTCTAATTTTAGTAACCATTGATACTTAATAATTATATATTAATTATTAATTATTAATAGCAGTTTTTAAATATAAAGAGCGTCGTCAAACACAAAAATGAAAAAAACACATATTGTTAAATCAATTTATTCATCTGAATCTAAAATTAAAAGAATTTTAAAGTAATAATCGTAGCAATAGTAAACAATACCGAAATTCCAAACAAGATATACTCCGTGTTTCTAGTAAAGTTCTAATATTATTAAAATCGAAATTAAAACTATCGTAGTAGTTATATTTACATACTATCATATAAACAAAAATTCAACTGAAAGCATTCAATATTTATAGTTTACCTTACATAATTGTCACTGGAGTCCACAATAATGAACTTCATCAGTCGTTATTAGATAATTTACCTATTTTCTTGAAAATAATTCTCTATAGATGGTCATATCGTCCTAGAAAGGTTTAAAGTTTAAAAGTTTAAAAATAATATATTATCTAAAAACATTAAATTGGTAGTGTTGCGAGCAAAGAATTGCGTGATTTCTTAACCGACCATACCAAATAGATATGATAAACAACATATATATTATAATTAATAAGAGTAACCTTGCACATGATGCAAGTACTATTCAAGGATTGAAGACCATCAATGAAAGCCATGTGCCGATGCAAAGCTCGCTATTAACTGCAGCCACGAGCAGTTACTCTACATCTTCGACTACTACACCTGAAAGACACTTGCAAAACACACGATCCAGTCCAAGACAGATCAGGAATCTTTTATAAGAGAGCCCGGAGTGCAGCAGAATCAGATGTACCACAGCTGTTGAGTCCTGAGCACCTTCACTCACATTGACATAGCTTATGTATTTTATAATTTTGCTTATAATAAACAATTATTAAGTGAACTATTGGCTTAAACTATTCATTGGAAATGTACTATCATCTAGATCTCTGACAGTCAGATTACAACAGTAGTATTACAATATTATTGTTCATTTATACTACTATTATACTAGTCATAGACATGAATAAATTATATAAAGTACTCATCAGGGTGCATCGATAATTGATATCAAAACATCATGGTAAAATTCATGTTAATCTAATTATTCTTATTGCAGAACCAGCAAAAATTAGACTAATATTGTTATTACTGATTATTTTAATTGAATGTAACAATATAATGTTGTATTTAACTTAATTGTCTTCATAAATATATCACTATAAATAAGGTGGACAACTAAATTTAACTCCTTCCCCCCTATGAGACAACTATAACTACTACTATAAATAAGCTCATCGGCGATTAATTTTTAAAAGCTATTATTTATTAACAATTATATAATATCATATTAGTATAATATAGAATTTTTATCATTATATCACACACAAAGAATATTAAGTGTACCTATAACTTATAGTTTATATAAATTTAAATATAGTCTTGAAATAATAAAAACATTTTTGTAGTTATAATCTATTTATTAGATAATAATATAATTTCATGTACAGTACGTACTTGGGTGCCTGTAATGTATGATATACACCTCACTATAGGCATAACTAAATGTCTAAATATAGCTATGACAGCACGTTTTTTGATCAAGCATTTGATAGATTAGGTTTAATTATACTAAGTTATAGAAGTCTATATGGCCCGCACAGAGTATTCTGGAATGGCACGAACAAGACATCAAAATATGATATTATTCAAGAATAAATTGATATTTACACTAAGACATTTGTATGTGTGTTCAAGAAACAACATATCTGCATCCATATCTATAGATTGACCATGCAACTTTCATCTAGACTGTGCCAGATAACAATAATTATTATAAACATCAATGAGATCTTTGACATAAGGTATTATCCATAAAATAATGTAGAAAAATTGAATACAAATCAAATATATTTCAATGATTAAAACGCATATAATTTAAAAATATAAATTTATAAAAATGGTGATTCTCAATCTTGAAATTCCACACGCATTGCAAGTAATCAAAGTAAGGTAAGAAATAAAAAAGAATTAAAAATAACCCATAAACACTATTAACTTAAATGTTACATCCATCTATTTTTTTATAACCCAGTTTTATTTTGTTACATAATAGGTTTTTCAAAACATTTGTACGTCATTAGCTGATACTTTTGAGTAAAGAATATATTATATATAAAGTTTGTAATAACTTATTTGATTTAATTACACAATGCCAATATGTTTCATTCAATTGAAACTCACAAATAAATTATTTAAATTCATAGACATAAATAAATTAAAACAATTGCTCCCATGATAACGTCGTGCCAACTACATGTATGCAAACAACAACACAAAACATAACAAGTGAAAGATAATAGTACACTAAATGCACAAATGTAAATTACACAACAGTCGATTAATTAATTTGGTATAAGAAAAAGGCAATATGATTGAATAAGAACATTTTAATTACCAATTGTCATAGTAACACAATACTATAGCATTGTAAAATTGATATTTAATATAAAATACCATTGATTAATCAAGGTAACACAATGTTTTGGTAAAATAATTATTCATGATACGTGTATTATTTTAAATACATTAAATCAATTGAAAACTCATCAACCTCGCCTTTAACTTAATGCAAGAAAAATTAAAATTTGTCATTAAATGACAGAATTTTAAAATTTCACAAACTTTTTTTCTTTTTATATAGCAATAACATAATATATTTTACGATAGATATTAATGGTATTAACATATATATACATAAATATATCATTAATGTGATAATTATATATATATATACATATAACATTAATGATATGATAAATATATTAACTGAGCTAGTGTTGGTGAAAACTGTTTCCCAAAATATAAAAATAATAAATGTGTATACTAATAAATAATAATACAAAATAATAAAATCACTTTAAGGAATGATTAATTTCCTAATATAAAATATAAAGTATAAACGTATATATTTAAATAAATTATAAACTATAAATAATAATATATTTTATATAATTTTCAAAATTTTAATATATTTTAATTTTAATAATCAATAAATAATTTAATAATACAAAAAATGGTGGATACATAGAGATTATAATAATAATTAAGGCTGTTTTAATTTTAACAAATTATGGTTGTATAAATTGTACTAAGTTCTGACAGAACTATCATATACAGTAGAGCATTGATTATTTAGACCAATTAGGACCAGCAAGGAAACAAATGATCGATTTGGGAGGATTATTATTGTATAGTGACTAAATATATATTTTGTACTTGCATACTGAATTTAAATATTTTATTTATACATCTGTCATTCATATTAAAATATATTATATTATTTGTACGTGTACCTATATGTATACCAGGGGAAGCCAAGCGGCGGCTCGAGTATTCACTTTTTTACTAATATAATAATAGGAATTATACCTTTTCTTGCTATCCATATAATTTTTCATTATATCATGACTCTCATATTGTTGGGTACCACTGGTATACATGATTAATAGAGATAGGATATTGATGACCAAAAAATGGCTAAAAATGAACCACATACAATTTTGAAAATCCAGCAGTAAGAGAAGATAAATTAAAATGAATATGCAATGCAAGTATCTAAACACATTTTTTTACATCTTTAAATGTTAATTATTTATGTTTTATAATATATAACATATGTTATGTAAAAATAAATTGATAAAAATATGATAATAGTACTTCTTTGAGAAAAGAATAATGGAACTCATAAAAATAATATCTCTAATAATCAAATATATAATATATTATTATTTAAAGTAAATTAAGTAATGTACTTCAAGTGTATTTTAAATTAATTATTTTTGTTAAATGTGTGAAGAAACCAGTAATTAAGTTTATTCGCAAATCTTGGTACGAATAATTCACAGACAGAATAATCAACATTCCACTGTATATGAGTATATTTAAATCAGCCATAAAATAACATAACACAATTTCTGTGAAAAATCATAAAATTGATTATGAAATTACCTCGACGTTAAGTGTTGACTTCTTTTCTTCGCTGTTTATCATTTCGAGGCTAGTTTTCAGAATGTCTATTTGATGCTAAAAAGAATGTATAATAAATATATTATGAATTTGTCATTTACATTTTATTCTTAAAATAGATTAAATGTAAACAGGGATTTATAGAATAATGGGTCCCACCAAACATTTAACTTATCATAAATAAACCTCCAAAAAATTTTTTTTAATTTAATATGGACAAAAAGTCGGTATATTTTTAGGTAATATAAATATGTATCTATGCAACATGTGTACTATACAACAACTGTTGTCTATTGGTGTAACAAGTACCGAACAATTAAACATAAGACACAACCAATAATTATAATTTAAAATAAAAACATATTACTGTTTTTTTACATATTAATTATTAATTCCCAAAGAGAAGTAGAGTGAACACTTTACATTTATTTCTCGTCTGCATTACAAGTATAGACATTGTTTTTATAATATATTTAATATTATAAAATCAATGGTATGGTTAAATACTCTATAAAAAAAATGTACCTTTATATTTTAACTAAGACTTGGAACTTTTTTCTTCTAATAAAACATATGAGATATATCTTAATCGAAATTTGACTTATGTCAAGCAGAATTCAATAGGAAAAAATTAATTTTGCATTTTAAAATTTGTATAGTATTTCTTGGTTAAAACATCATTTTTCATGAATTTTGGTGAGTTTCTCTACTTTATGTAGGTATATTTTATAAATAACCATTATTTAAGTATTTTTTTAGGTCATTTTTGAACATAAATATGTCATTTTATGATTTTTTCTCATACATTTATCATGATTTTTAGATCATCAAGTTCCAGGCTGTAATTATTACCAATATAAAATAAACAATAGTATACCATTGCCTTGTTTATATTTAATTTAATAATTGTATTTTTTTAACCAAAGAAATAATTATTGTTTTATAGTGTCTAACCAGTGTCTGATATTCCTGGTTTACCCTATAGGATTAGTTTATATAATAGAATTTTATTTAAACTTCTATTACTTAAGATAAATATTTGGAAATCATGTTGGCTCATTCTTACCAAAATAAAATAAAATTCTAAAAAATGTAGGTACCTGTGCATGTTTTATTTCCCATTCAGCAAGTTCTAATAAGTTTTTATTGAAAGTTGACACTCGTCTTGCTTTAAAATCAATCAATTCTAAAATAATTAAAAGGTATTAAATCATTGATTACAACATATGATATATTATACATAATTATATAAAATAAAATGGACAAAACTATGTTGAATTTTATATTATAAATTTACCTTCTTTTCCTTTATCAGACATGACTTCAAATTTTTCACATGATATCTGTTGTGTTGCTTCTGCCTAAAAAAAATTATGATTTTTTTATATATACTATTCATATAACAATAGTACATAATTTATCTAAGTAACACATAAAATATTTTGCTGACAATTATCTAATAGACATTATATCTACTAAAGAAAAACAAATACAAAATACAAAATATCTTAAATGTTTCAACTATAAAACTGTTAAAAATTATAAGAAAAAAAAGCTATAATAGATTAATAAAATTAACTTTGTAATTCAGCATCCAATTATCTCAATACAATGAAATTCACTTATAACAAAGACGGTTATAAGTTAAAAAATATAAATACCCATTTACAACAAACTAAATATTTAGGGTGATCAGAAATACAGTTATTCCTAACAATATCACTTATCACTGTAGTCCACATTTATATTACCTAAAAACTTACAAATATTCTCTTAAGTATTAGAAAAATAATTAATGAACTCCAGTATATTATGTTTAAGTATTGATAACATTTTTTTTTTTACAATAATCCTTAAATAATTATTTATGTAAATTATTATACACATGCATAAGCATAATGGAATACTTACACTAAAGTAATAGCTAAAATAGTGTAGTATATAGTTGTATTTATTGGTTCTATCTATTGTTTCAAAAGGTGTTGAAAATGAATACATTTTTTTCATTTTAAGTATTAAAAACACTCAAAAACTAAACCAAATCTTTAGACATTTGATAAACAAATATGTTATTCTTATCAATATACTAGGTACAGCATGGAAACTTTATAGTGCCATCACTGTGTTTTATTTTTTTTTATCAATACTATGCTAAATAAAAAAGATGATTGGTAAATATTTTAAAAATATTTTTTTCTGGTTCCTTAATATTAAAATTAGTGTTTTTTCTAACAATTTAAAAAGTAATCAATATATTATGGTAGATAAGCTTAATATTTTATATCCTAAAACTGTTCTAAAATATGAAAAAAAAAATTTTTACTAAGAATTCTTGATTTTAATGAACTGTTAAAATTTGTAACTATCATAAGACTGCATATACTTAGTAATAACGTGTAAAAACACATAAACCTGGACTATTCATCATTTTACATAAATTATAAATTAAAATAGGTAAATAATATAAAGATATGTACTAGTTATTAACATGCAAACTACTCTTTAACCAAAAATTACAACATTTGCAAAAGTAATATGTAAAAACATAACAATTTGAAGTATATTTGTATATTAATCATACATTTCTAAAAAGATAATTAACAAAACAATTGGCAAATCTTAGCATATTGCTACGATCATGTTATGCCATTATACATCATACTAATGGGTACTCACATCATAAACTTCTTGAGCCTCGTTAAACAAGTTAACGAAATAAAAATTATATAATATATTATGTATATTTTATATATAGTAAAAAATTACTTACTGCATGAACATCTTTATTTTTTGCCCTAGCTTTCTCTAGATTACGATTAGCTGTTTCGTAGTTTGCTAAACAACGTAATCGCCTATATAATAATCGTTTTGCAGCAAATGAATCACCTACATAGTAACGCAATGTATCTGAAAGTTTAAGGTCTTCATCAGATGCAACTCTCCCTTCCACTTTCTACATATAATTATAAAAATAAATTAGTAATGACTAATAACTAATTAATACTTATTATTTTTTGTTAATATATTTGAACCAAATAAAATAGCCTTAATCCAAATATATAAATAGTAATACATTATCTTATATAAATGGCAATACTTACTCTAAGTTTTTCCAATGTTTCAGAAAATCGGTTCAAGAACCAATCAAGCTCTCGATGATCAAAAGTAGATAACTGGACTAAACATGATGAAATCTTGATATAACAGTCTGCAACATCTGTTCAATATTTAAGTTTTTAAAAATGCATTTATTTTTTTATATAATTGGGTAGGTTAAGTTTTTATCAATGGCCAAAAAACAAAAACAAATTTAAGGGCAAACATTTTTTTTTTTTAGCATAGGTGTTATTAACACTATGAACAATGAACATATTATTCAACCAACAGCACTTTACAGTGAGACAGCAGTATAATCACTGATGAATGTATACTCGACACACATTAAGAGCATGTGTTGGACGAGCAACTTCCTCAACCACACGTCATCTTAGTATGCCGTTCGCACAATTCCGTTTGTAGTGCATGTTAAGAGACGGTTGAGATCTGGCTGTGTATCAATGGGCACTTAATCGTTTGTTGCCCAGTCATGCTCTTAACGTGAGGCAAATTTATGTTATACTGTACACTTCACAACAATTATGTATGAGTACATAAAATAAATGATTTAAAAGGACATCTACCCACACTTGTAGCTCCGTATAAGTACACCATAACATACCACAATTTATTCTCACCAGTTGAAATGTTGTGTAGTTAACTTAAATATTGAAATAAATAAAACTATTATTAAAAGAACTATACACCCACAGACGTTGTCTCTTTATTACAAATGTATAACAAGACAAATTGTAAGTTCTGAATAATCCATTTGACTGTATTATGTTTAATGTTGGAGTGAAAATTAATTATTAACAAATTTAGAAGTAAGAATATTATCTGGTGAATGTATTTTAATTTTAAAGTGAGTTATCGAGTATTTCTATGCAATTGAATATTTTTTTCCTTTTCACATTTTTGGATACTTGTCAGTACTTTTTACGAATCATAATAGTTTGAAGTTACAGTCAAAATATCTTTTGGTATATTTTATGGTTATCGCATATTTTTAAGAAATTAAAATGTATTGCGTATTGAAGCAAAATTTAAAAAAAAAAAAATCATAAAATAATTTTTTGTCTAGTAAACAAATCTAGTAATTGAAATAAAGATAATGTAACAAATCGATTACGACCCACACTTTTATGTCTATTATTTAAATAAATCACTCTTGCTTGTCAGTCAGCTATAGACATACCCAGGGCTGTATTAAGAGGGGAGCAATGGGGACATTTATATTAATTAATATTGATCTATTTAGAGGGCGGCCGGGCCCCCTGTAGTAACTTAGTGCTGTATTGAATCAATAAATATTTTTTTTTTGGAAAAAATTTGTAATATGACTCGATCCTTCTGAACTTCACAGTGCAACGATAACGCCAAATTAACCAAACGATAGCTCCAAGCATAGAATATAATTAATATTATTTTAACACAACCATGGTTGTAGATAGACAACCATGACTTAACCATAAAGAGTTATAACTAAAGATGTGTAAAGAAAAATCAAAAAGTAGATACAATAAATTGTTATAAATATTGTAAAAGTTTGTGATACAAATAATAGAAATTTTCTTGCATATTTTTAAGATTTTACCTGCATATTATATGGCATATTTTGATACTTTTTATTACATAAAGATCTACTCATAACTCTATTTAAAACGTACAATTTTCTATGTTATGTGTTTGTAAGACAGAGATAACGCATGAAGCTTTAGTATTTTCTTAAGCTTAAAGGAAAAACAATTTTATACGATATTTTAGTTTTTAAGAAAATTACGAGTACATAAAACATTAATACTTAAACATTTTTATAACTCCTGAAAGTAAACCTTGGTATGTTATGCATTAGTAAAATGGAGACAGCACATGCAAGTATGATGTAATTTCAAGAAATATTGATTTCACATCAGCAATAATAACCAGCGCAATAACATTATACATTATAGATTATGTATACATTCTGATATTAATAATAAATATATTATGCTGGACACAGAATTGCTTTGAAAGCCACAGATTCCTGGCCCCTGATATAAATTAGAGTAAACGTTATATTCAAATTACAATGTTAGTACATAGATCTACAATATACTAACCTTTATGCTTGTTTACCATTTTATCTGATTTCATAGTAGCATCTTTTAAATGACCATAATAATCTATGAGGAAATTTTTTTCTTGCTCAAAAAAATCATTGACATCTCTTACAGTTGCAGAAAGCAGGTACTCGTCAGTGGTCTTCGACAGAGATTTCATAATTTCCTTAAAACAAATGACATAAAAGTAATATAAAAAAAAAAAAACAAACAAATTATAAAAAACAAAACACTAACCTCAAAAAGTTCTTTTTTGTTTTTTGTACGAACGGCAAGATCTTGATCATATTCTAAAAATACTCGAAAATTTGTATCGTAACGAAATACAGGGTGCTGAGCTAGTCTTGAAAGGAACATTTCGTGCATGGCAACAGTCTTTTTAAATGTGGCTAAGTACTCACTAAAAAAAAAGTGATTGTTGGCTTAGAAATAAATAACACAATTAGGTATCAAGGATGATAATTAAATAATTGTATTGCCATACGCTTCTAATTCTTTTTTCATTTTCAAAAATTCTTCTTTGGTCATTGTTCCTTCACCTTCTCCTAATTTTTGTAATTTTTCTCTAGAAGAATCAAAATCTGGACGAGGTGGGGCAGGTGGAATCTAAAATCCATAGATAACATAGATCAGTAATAAATTAAAACTTTAATTTATAATTCTTACATAAATTTAAAAATAATGTAGAAAATTAGATTTCTATGTTTGTTAAATTCTTAGTACAAAACAGGTACATAAAAATACGATATGGACTTTGTTATTTCCTGTAAGTAATTTCCCATGCTTCTATTACTTATTTATACTTAATTAGTAAATTATTTTTATTTTATTTTTTACTAAGTAGTATATACACAATATGTTTTTGCAATTACAGATAATTATACAGTCAAAGCTCTTTATAACGAAACTTTTTACAACGAAAAACTCTATATAACGTAAACATTACATAATAATGGTTGGTTTGCTATATAACCCATTAGACAATTCATTCTCTATAACGTATTAGTCACTCTCAATAAATTATATTTAATAAGTATGTATAATAATAATAATAATAATTTAATATAATACGTAAATATATATAAAATAATGTAAAAATAATGATGTGTTTGATAAATAATTAAAATTTTGTTTTTTTTTAAACCCTCTCTATTACGAAAACTCTCTATAACGAAAGAAATCTCTTGGTCCTTTCAGATTCGTTATAAAGAGTTTTGACTGTATGTACGTTTATACGTATTTATCAAAAGTATCTATCAATAATGTTTTAAACAATTCTGAACATCAAAGATGGGTATTTACTTAATATCTATGGATGTAATTAGTTGTAAGACAGCTGCTCAATAATAACACTTTAAAATGTGTGGTTATTTGAGTTAGATCAGACGCATTAGATCTTGACCATTCCTTTTTAATTTCCGTGGAGAATTATTTCTAAGAGTGAATTATTAAAAATATTTGAGTTAATAATCTGTTATACAATATTTTAGTGCATTAGCACTTGGAAAATTAATTCAAAAATATTTCATATTGATAGAAAGTAAAATAATTTTAATATTAAATTGCATATTTGACTTAAGGAAAAAAAAGATCTTACTCTATACATTTTTTAATTACTTAATGTATTAGTTATTAAATTATGCCTAAATAAATTGATGATTGATAGTTTATTTATCTAATTTTAATCCATCCATTTTTTCTTTTTGTATTTATACGGTAAGAAACTGTTTGAAATAATGAGTTTTTACTTTCAGCGTTTTTAAATTTAATAACTTATAACTAAACTTAATGTGTTTAAAAATGTTTTTAGACAATCATTATGCGTTTCTCATTAGTATTTTGTCAATGCTGTAATTCAAGTGAATGAATTAATTTACATAAATTTCCATACTAACAATAAATCCAGCATAGTCTTCATTTTCTTCAAACTGATCATGTAACCAGATAAATTCTTCATGCTGACGCACAACTGAAAATTCTGATCTTTGAAAATCTGGTAATGTTGTCTAAACCATAAACATCAAATTATTATAGTTGTCTTTAGTAAATTGTATTACAGTAATAAGACTCTCACCTTTGATAAGACAGTGAATTTGACTCGATCCTTTTCACTGAGAGCGTCAGAAATAACAACTTGAAGAGAATTATCACTTAAATCAACATTCTCAGAATTGCTTCCCTGTTGTACAAATTCAAACATTAGAAATTAAAATAAGACAAACAGATGAAATGCATGATAAAACAGAATAATTACTTCGTTTAATATATCACTCTGGGAATTGTTTTCTTCCACGTCAAACTCGTCGGACTAAAAACAAAAAATTATTGTGTAGATATTTAACATATAGAAATAAACAGGAAAACAATTAGCGATAAATGTGTCTGGACCAGTGCTTGGGATGCTAAATCATCCCCTAGCCACAGTTATAAAATATCAAAAATAATGTTTATAACCTAACCTAATGTATGCAAGATTTTTTGTTATTTTATGTTAATATTAAAAAAACAAATAACTTTTTTTTTAACTTATACATGTTATTGCATATTACAGTTACAATTCTAATGTGTTCTGCATTATGTGAAAGAAATTTTATAAGTACCAATGCAACAAACTGAAAATTGTTTGAGGACAAGTATAGAAATTGTTTACATATAGACTTGTCCATTTTAAATATTGAGGAGGAAGTTGCAAATAACATAAGAACAGAATAAGTGTTGGTATTACAGCACAAAAACAATGAAAATAGGTCGGAAAATAGTTTTAAAATAATACATTGTATTTACTAGATATATTAATCAACACCAAACGTATGTTATGTGTAGTTGTTATTAATTATTTGAATAATATGACAAATATTTTAATTTGCAAAGTGGATTAGTAAGATGTACATCATTTTAGCACCCTCTAGTTGGACTAGGGACTTGCGATGAACAGTCTTAGCCAGACCCATCATTGCAAACAACATATCCGGTGCGAACTATCTGACGGCAGTCGAACGAAAAGCTCATTCGAGGGCCAAAAGTAATTAACAATAAACTCAGATGAGGGTACTTACAAGCATAGTGCACACGGACGTGGGACGCTGACTCCGTTTCACAGGGGGTGTCAGTCAAGGAGCGGGCGGGCGGACGGACGTTGGACTAGAAACAAAATCGAGTGATTCGTGAGTTGAGAGCGTCTACGCCGACCGATGATAATGGCACTGTGTTTGTTGTCACTCTTGTCGCCGTCCTGACGGCAAGCAAAGATCAGACGATGTCGGCGAACGCATTTAATACGAAAAACGTCGATCGCGCGTGCGTACAATACCGCGACGATCGTCGATGGGTGACGGGCCTGCGGACTGCAACAGTCGACAACGGATCGAACGCGACTATCGTAATCGCGGAGTACTTCGTTTCCGCTGGACACGCGAACAACGGTATACTAAACGGACGACGACGAATTATTACAACAGACCTAAAATGTCGTCGAAACAGAGGGTAGTGAATCGTAATAACAATAACGTCATATATTATTGTCTAGCTGTTTTCCGTGTCGTTCCAACTTCGAACGCACTCTCTGCGCGCAGTGGGTACGAAATGTACAATGAACAATGTGATAAGAGCGACGTCGGCGGCGGCGGCGTACGCCAAACGCTAATACGCCCACTCCATTGTGTCGTTTATGATTACACGATATCTCGATTCTCGAGGGAACTTCCGCGGCCGCCGCCGTCGTCGTCGTCACTCGGCAGGCCGCGTTTACGGTGTTGCCAACGCACACGAGACGTATTATGATATTACATAATATTATTATTGTTGTGCCATTGTTGTAGCTAAAAAGTAAAAAATTAATCGTGAAAATATCATTTCAACTAATACCCGTATAAGAATATCACGAGAGTAAAACATCAATTAATATTGTGCGTTTTAAACGCAAGTGTTGATCAGCACCGTCCTCAATCGATCTCTGACCGCAATCGAATTTTAGCGGCCCGACTTCAATGAGTTCAATAACAATTAATGTACCTAATCGGAGTGTTGGATTTCGGTTTCATATTTTTTTTTTTCGTTTGTTTGACACCCACTTACCCAAAAAATTGCAATATTATGATCATGTTCGCCTAATGCCGGAAAACAATGTGAGTGTGTGTACAATTAGGTAAATATTGTCAACAATGTAATTAATCGTGTTCATTATTGCTCAGCCGCGGCCTCTGCAGCACACACTGGACAGTCTTACTGGTTTCTCCGAGTGGGCAGAATAGAGACCAAAAACCTATCCGAGTGGCATAATTAGGTGTTTATATTTTTTGTCGTAGGTACGTGAAAATCTGTAAGTAATAATAATAATAATAGTAGTGGTCTATATTGTAAATGACAAAATTACAATATCTTTAGGTTAGGTACCCGTTGTCTAATACATAAAAAATAATGAATGTTTATAATTATTATGTGTTAGTCCTCTATAGATTCAAAACCTACTGGTCCATTAATAACCTATATAGGTGGCTCAAACATGCATTTCGTTCGAAAGTTGAAAACTCGGTTTCTATATACCTACTATATTAGTTTCATTAGTTATTATTATACTAATGTATAAATTGTTTGGGAAGTAGAAACACTGAATACAATTATTAGAAAATAATTGGAGCTAGTCCGTCGGTTTTTGAGTTTAAAAAAACATCCACTGATATAAAAATGTCAAACTATTATTGAGATAATTCACTGAGATAATAAATACATACTATACGTATTATTTACATAGCTGTATCTTTACGTCGATTTTACAATATAGAAAATGGTAAAACAATGTAGATTAATTATTGATGATACAGCTGTCCAAGATAAAATAATTTACTTTACTTTATCTGTTACCATGCAGCTGGTCTTTTTTAAATGGGTACTAATGTTGATACCGCAACATTTCTGACAATTGCATTTTTAGATTCTGAACAGAGCGATGAATGTATTGATTTTACAATGATGTGTGTTTTATTTTTTTTTTTGTGTCCGTCATCACGGTTTGGGGCAGTAAAAGTGCTACGATTGTCTTCCCACTTTTCTCACAGGAGAGTGAATCTTGATGGTGCATCATTCGGGAGATCAAAATTCAAAATTCCCAATAGTTTTCGAAAAAAACAAAAAATTAAGGAAAAACGGGAATTTTTACGCAAAATCAGTGTTCGAAAAAATTGATTTTGGTTTTTAGTGTACCTCTATAAAAATGACCATTGGTACATGACATTTTCACTGAATGTTTGTATTAGCCTTTTCTACACACTAGACAATTTTCAAAATATTTTGAATCATGTTGATCCATTTATAGGCATATGAAATGTTCGATTATTATTTGTTTTTTTTTAAACTAATGTCGATAAAAAAAACTCTGTGCTCTGTCAAATAACTTAAAAATGTAATACAAGGTTCCTCGCAAGTTTTTGTTAGTAGAAATTTAAAAAAAAAAGCTGAGAATAAATCCACAATAATTTTGATGAGAGTTTGAATTTAAAATTTTGACAAAATTCGTAAAAACCACAAAATTTACACCACACGTTTATTTAATTAAATCATATCCTTGATAAATTTACTAAATATTTTGACTTGTTTTAAGCTGTTGACGGACATTTTAAATTTTCATTTCTTTTGTTTTTTATAAATGTTTTATATAATTTTTTATAAATGTTAAGTTTTTGTAATTATAATATCTGTGATAAAATTTAACTTATGAGTAATATATATATAGGTATGATTTTTTTTTCATACATCGTATCAGAAAATAGATTCAATCAAAATTTGTTTTGTGTTATTTATAAATCAAATTCGAAATCTTATTGTACCTACCTGTTTTTACATATTTAATAGATTAGGTACATGTTTAAAAGGGCAAATAAATGCATAATTTCATTATTCACATTCCCGTGTTAATGATTTTTTGTATTTTTGTAAAATTGTAAATTGACAAAAAAATTTATAAAGCAATTTTTCGTATAATTTTTAAGCATATATTTTTGCATATTTTGAATTACATGTTACATATTTTGTCTGTATGGAATTCCCTTTATTATATTAAATATTTAAACTTTTTTCATCCAAAAACTTAATTGTAGGTATTTCACACAACAATATGGTTTATAAATAAAAAACTTAATAAGTTGAAAATATAAAATATACTTATGAATACCACAAAATGAACCAACCAAAATATTTATTTTTTATTCATTAAAAATTATTTCATGTCTAGTAAATGCTAATTTGAACAATTTTAAAATTTACATTTTTTCGTTTTTGAGTTACACCAAAAACAAAATCGATTTCTTCAAAAACTGGTTTTGCTCAAGATTTCAGTTTTTTTCTTAGATAATTTCTTATCCCTCCCCCCCCCTCCTCACCAAAACAAAGTACTAACTAGAATCTAGATCCAATTTGCTACCAAAAGGCAGAAGCCACCCATCAATGTTAAAAATCAAAGGATCGTTACTGCTCCAAATCAATGGTGTCAAAATAAAAAAACCCATAATTGTAAAGCATATATATATATATATCGTATATAGTTATAAGAATACTACTACAGATAGATAAATAATAGGTACTCACCAAATAAAAACAAAAGTAGGTACCTACCAGCGTAATCTGAATAGTTTACATGTATATTATTATATCATTAATAATGTCATGTTATTAATATTATGGTTAAGAATACCGATACAATTTACATAATATATACATTTTATAGATATAATTATATCATTTTAAAGATTGTGCAATCATACACTTATTATACTACATTATCAATATTAATATGTCATATTATGTGTTATGTGTATATTGTAATATATTTTCTTAGTACCTAGGTATTTGTTGTATACAAAGTGATTGTAGTAAAATAAACTGTTCAATATTAATATAATTATTGCTGTTAACATTTTTGAATATAAATTACTGGTGGGTAGTTTTTTTCATATTCTACTAATTTATAATTATACATAATTAGGTAGTATAAAAGAGTACTAACATAAGACTTTATATTAATAATATAACATATTAAACCAATATTATATTATTAACCCTTTATTATACATGTCACAGAATGCAGTGCAAATCAACAAATATTTTATAGCAATATTATCTTATAATCGATTGTGTAGATTATATTATTTTAGATTTTCTAAACTACTTTTAGTATAGTTTCAGTGGGTATGATTCAGTACATTGGTGACTAGTTTGTTGACAACATAAACTCTTTAATATAGACGTACCTATCGTTTATACGATTCACGTTTTCAAAATAATTTTTACTTATCTGTAGCTAATTGTTTTTTGAGTAACAAGCATACAAGTGCTTACATACAAGATACAAATGTGCCAATAACTACACAATATATGCTTACAAATGACAGGAAATAAAATTAATTCAATCAATATGCATGCTGATTTTGAAAAAGCAGCGCTTAATACTGTTTTGAAAATGTTTCCTCAATGTAAAATGTTTGGCTGTACCTTTCATTTAGGACAAAATTGGTTCCGGCAAAAACAACAAAATAAAATATTATTATCCGAGTACTTAAAAGATTCGGAAGTTGGAAAATGGATGAAGTATTTTTATGGTTTAAGTTATTTACCACCCAATGAATTTCCAGATGGCTTTACAGATCTTATGGCCGTAGCACCAGTTAGTTTTAGATTCTTAGATTATATTTTAGAAAATTATATTGACTCTGACGGCAATTTTCGACCAATCTTATGGGCTTGTGAACCAAATGTAATTCCAAGACGACGAATAGCGCAGAAAGTTTCCGTAAACTTATTATAATAGCCAATTTTATACACCACATCCACACATACATCAAGTCATTGAAATACTCATGCAAATTCAAAGTGAAAAAGATTTAAAAATTGACTCAATACAAAACAATGTAATGAATTTTTAAGAAAAGGAAACTGTACCTACATAAAGAAGAGTACATACAAGATATGTGTATGATCTGACATTAGGTATTTTTGTCACGACTCACGGGTATCCAAAATATATATGCCCAAACGAGTTGTAAAAAAGGTAAATGTGGGCAAACTATAGTTGTTGCTCTTTATATATACCGTGTATCGCACTGCCAGGTTAAGTTAGCTTAACCTTGTGCATGTAGGTACTAGGTACATTTTATTTAGTCAATTATTTACCTTTTACATGTTAATTTGTTATTAATACAAAATATTCATTTTTGAATGTAGGTATCTAATTGTTTTTTTGTAAAATATTTTGAATACTGACTGTATCTTGTTAATCCTCTTGTATATATGTTTAATAATCAATAATCCCACACTTGACATTTTTTTTACAATTTACGTCAGCAGTTTTTAAAGTGTTCAACTCCGATTAAAAGTAATTATTACCTATGTAATTATACTTTTGTATTATACTCGACGTCGCGTGCTGCATCCAAATTCCTATTCATATAAAAAAAAAAAAATTATAAAATTTTACGAGTTTATTCAAAAACCAAATTTAATTTTAAATTCTGAGTTCGTGTGTGTACCTATAATATCATAATAATAATATGTCAATTTTAAGTAGGCATACAGGGTTTTTACATAAGAATATAAGACATATTTCTGTAGCAGTAAAATTTATCAGTATTACAGTATTTTAACTTCAAGAACAATATATTATGAGATTCCCTGAGAAATTTAATTGTTTTCCTTTTTATAACAATGGATAATATTGTCTTAATATATTAAGAACCTAACCTTAGACTATAGTCTAAAGTAACTGACCAAATATTTATTGATATGGCTGGCCAGGTGGGTGTATGGCTATATATTATACGTAAGTATATGTATGTATTTATGTACGTATGTATTTACCTATGCTATCTGACGAAATTATACTTAAACAAGAAAAAATATACTTGTACCTACTAATTATTAAGTAGATACCTATATTATACGAAAAATGTATAAAATAGAAAACCAAAAAAACGAATATATCAATATATATCAATGAAGTCCCGTACATTTTTTTATTTTGTATTCTCAAATGCTTATCGATATTAGTCATTAAATTTATCTATTTATAATTTTAAACAGCTAAATTATACTTATTATCATGAAATATTACACACATTTATCAAATTTGGGATTAATTCGTATTTACCACAAAAAAAGACTAGGTTTATAAAATTGTAATTTATTGTGTTTGAAAGTCAACATTTGAATTAAAGACACATTCTTTATTCGAAGAGAGGATTATTTATGAGATAATGTCATATTTTTGAATAAAATATTGTCTAAAAAATAAAATGCCACAGCATATTCGTTTTATATTATTATATTACTTTGGTAGGTAGGTTAGGTTAGGTTAGGTTATTTACTATAATATTGGGACACCTTTGTTAGAAAATATTTTTCAAGAATGACATGACATTGTTTCAAAATTATTCTCTTCTAAGTATTGTGTTATAGTTGCTTAAACTCTAATATTAACCAAGATACAACAAATTTGATTTTGGGTAGGCGCCTACTAGAACTTTGCTGTATTGTCCGTTGATTGACAGAGACAGTATACTTGCCCCTAAGATATATCCATACGGGTATCACGTTCTCTTAATTATAATATCTCATTATTTTTAATTATAACTTACAACTTTACTAATACTATTGCACTTGCAATTATGATATCAATAAAGTCGCTAAATTTATAAATAAGAGCAATAAAAATTTTTAATTTAATCTCATTTGTAATGATAGCAAGTTGTAATTTGTAGTTACAAAGCAATTGAAATTTCTTATGCAAATTTTAACGCATACTTCATATATATATGTATATATAAGTAGGTACCTAAATTATATTATATACATTATGCATACCTAATAAACTATAGAGATAAAATTTATAATCTTCTAGTCTTTGCATTTTTTCTTCTCCTGTATAGCTTAAACGTAATCTATAGGCTATATCAGTATAAAATGATCAACTAAGTGTTTCTCTTGAATAGATTTTTTCAATATTAAATTTTTTTCTAGCAATTGTAACCAGTTGAAATAAACAATGAACCTATATTATAGCTGCAAAAATTGCTTTAATACATTTTGAAAAAAAAAAATTCCTTGGTAAGCGCTAGATTAATAGGAACTTCTTTAGTCAGTTTTATTATGGATTAAGTTAACATAATTTGAACAGTTTGGTTACTGAATCAGAAAACTCGAACCTCTGCAAACAATGGTATATCACTGACGTATATGTGATAAATGTTATATTATTGGACTGCAGACTGCGAGTGTAACAATAAAGGTGCACCTACTATTCGAGGTAGATATATTCACATAATATGGTATGTATAATCTTTACGGGAATGTTTGTGTATAAATAAAGTGCAAATAACTTATTAGATATCCATGCGTAACTAACGATGTTGTATTAATAATTACTTTAAGTATTCAGTACTACAATATGTATTAATATGGATCAAAAGTAGTACAAAACATAAGTTCTTGATAAAGTAAAACAAATGACAGTATACGATTATTTGATTAGCAGTCATACATCATAGTTACTTAATATATTTACATAAATAATCTAACAATATTATTATGTATATAGATAGGTATTGTTGAGTATCTTATTAACTTTGTATATCAGGTAATATGTTTATCATGAATTATTTTAGCTAAAATTAATCAGTTAGATTTAGACTGCTCTCGACATATTATATAAAAACTGTTAATGTATATGTATATAGATTACATTGAGTAGATACCTACCTACCTACCTACCTACCTACCTACGCATAACTTTAAATACGTGTAGGTTATCGTATCTGAATTAATTTAAAATGTTAAATGTATTTATCATATCTTGTGGTGTAGGTTTGGCTCATGATTTGGACTCCAGCACAATGATTTTCAAAGGGAGGGTCCATTACCTTGTTTATAAGCGATTTTTTTTAAACTTCAATAATTGAATTCTATACAAATCAGATTATTACTGATAATATAAATAAATACGTTTTAAAAATGTTTAAAGGTTACCTTGATTTTAAAGTATTTTAGGGTGTTTTACATGATAGGTATTTGTTTACCTATCATCGCAACAATCATAACTATATTGCTCTGAACTTGACTTTTAATGTTAAAATTACTTAAAACCATAAATAATTAATTAAAAATTTCAAAAATTGATTGTGAATTTATTTTTAAAATTAGAATATATTATAGTTTTTAAATTTTAAATAAATCGAAACGGAGATTTATTTTTAAGGTTCATATGTTAATATGAGCAGAAGTTAAGTAAAAATATATTCGAGTATATAAGAGTCTATACCTACTAGTTCACTGTGGCTGTATTCTTAACAAATATAAAAATAGTATTCTGTATTATATAAATACTTGAAAGACTGGACTGGATAACATGTTAGGTTAGTTATATTTTAAATAATTAATTTTAAAAACTTATGCTTAGAACAAAAAAATCTGACTCAAGATAAGACAAATTCAAAAAATACCTACAACTAAAGTAGAAAAATGCAAATTAAAATTACATGAGTTACATGAATTAAATTTCCTTTAAAAACGTGCATGGTATAAAATGTAGTACCTATTAAAGAAAATGTAAATGTATCAAACCCCTGGTCAATGTCATTGACCATACCTACTTAAGTTTTATTATTTTAAAGTCCAATCTTAAAATAATGAGCTTTAGGTTGATGTACTTATTGTTTTTTTTTTACTTTGAAGACAATACACATTATTAGTTATTACAATATACCTAATAGAATAATTACCACAAGGAAGATAATAAAATCGTAATTGGTCAAAGATATTTTACATATTTGGCTTTTTGCATTAGGCACCATAATATATAGAACACAAAATCGGAGGCTCACAACGATAATCGGGAAGTGGGGAGGGCCTGTCCCACACTGTTTTATATTTTTAAATTAAACACATAGATACTCAAATTAATTTATTACTTGAAATAATTTGTTGTACATAGTTTTGTTTAAAGAATGTCTAAATGTCGATTGCGTCTGGTAGATATGTATCGGACATCAGTTGTAATTATAATGTTATATAAGTTACAAATATACTTATATAAAAATTAAAAACCTATTAATATAATACGATATCTATTATGTATCATACAATTCACTACAGTTTTAAATAGAATTTTAAATACAATTTTGTTAACTGGAAGTTCTATATGAATACGAATTTAAGATTACTACAATTTTATTTTATTAATGAGGTACCTATGTAACAATGTATGATGTATCAATATTATTCACGAGTAAGACAGTTGTGAGTCAGAATGTAATTATAACAAATAATATTTATTTTTTTTGTGATTTGGATAATTTTTGATATAATAATGTGAGTTCAATTGTGGTTTGAGTTACCTGGTATCGACTAAATAATTGTGTAATACTGTAATATCATGAAAATTACCGTTTACTTTATTATAAAGTGTCCAACCGATGTCGTGTGTACTGTGCCTACGTATAGTATTATAGTGTCAAGTAGGTACTTTAAAATATATTATATTATATTAAAATATTAAATCAATATAAATACCTAGGTACCTATATTATTATATAATTTATAAGTGTTAATAGCCAATACCAACATACCATAGAATGGTTTAAATAGCTTAAAATTAGTCTAAATATTTTCAAAATTTCACCTAGCACAGAAAATAATGATATGTTATGGTAAAACTTTTCAAATATTTGCAATCATATTTCTTTAATTACAACAAGAAAATGTTGTATTTCGTTTATAAAACCTACATAATTTATCAACATTTGAACTTGGTTCAAACAGGTTCCTATGAAAACATTGTGTCTACATATTTTCATTTTTTAAATTGTTGTAAATGAAACTTTGTATTGAACTTTCAAATATCTATAAATATATCCCATTTTAAGTTATACCAACATGTTCAAAAAATGCTAAAAAGTACGAAAAAAGTTGGTATCGTAACTCCTTAGATTGTAGACAAATCTAAGTATAATATTTGAGAATATTGTCCTAAAATAAACTAAAAATTTCAAATATCAGAATTTGAATAAATTCATTATAAAAATGAAAAAGTAGAGAGCATGCTTGTCGAATCACCCTGTATAATGTATTTTTTCTGTATAAAATATACTGTTTGCTGATTGTACTGACTGTACCCAATAATGTTAGTTTCAAATGACTTAAATAAAGATTGGCGATTGTGATGAAGTAAATTATGTTGCAAAAGATATAGAGGTCATTAATGTGGATTAAAACAAATTTAAATTAAAGAGTATAGATAAAAATAAAACGCTTTTAAAACTGCTTAAGTGATTACGATGATGAACAAAATTATAACTTTGTGTGTATTTTTAGCAGGACCTGATGATTTCATCTTATTGTTTAGTGGTACATGTCTTAATAACAGTTAAATGTATTCCAAATGCAATTTCATCTTAGTCATATATGTAATTACGTTTTAAAATACAATACTATAGAGCCTAAATACTAGATAAGACTGTCAAATTTGCTTAATTATTTAAATACTACAGTCTACACATTATTCAATATGATTTTTGTAAAATTTATTTACGTTAAATTTGTAAAAATATATTGCATATAGTGCGAAGTTTGAGACGGCTAATCAAACAACGTATTATTATTATTATTATTTATAATACAATTTTTTTTAACATTAATACTTTTCAAGGGCAGTGATAATATATATCGACTTTAAATTACCGAAATCACCATATGGGTAAAATATTATGAATCTAGGTAAACATATCCGAGAACATAACATTCACTGCTAAAGTGTCCAGAAAAAAACGATAAAAAACTGTGCATCACGATATTTCCGTACATATATTTTTATAATATTCCTTATATTGTATATAGAGAGAACTGGTCCCCTCCTACTGAACATTTTCACCAATATTGGGCGTTTCTTCCTCAAGCATTTTTGTTTTTCAGTTATTTTTGTACGTAACTATCACACTCGGATATTTTGGTATTTAAGCACACCGTAACCATAAAACCATAATGAAATTATTATTTGTTCACGTAATAGTCTCTGAGGAGTGAAGACCTTTATGTTTTGTTTTTATCATTCCCAGATTCACCTGTGCTAGGAATCACTTACCTATACGTATTCCGAACGAAATCATTTGATCGCCATTTCTCGTTATTATCTCGCCAAGCGGCGACCGCGAACAACAATAAATAAATGCCAATTATAATTACTATCATCATTATAATAATATCAACCATTAACTTGATTTCTGCAATTATTTTAATTATAATTATATTATTACGTTAATTATTGCGTTTGCGCGCGTGCGTGCAAGCTCTATTTTCTATTGCTATATTATAATACTATTATTACATACTCGTACGAGTATTACCATCGGAACAATTAATATTGCAATATTATGTACCTATTATGTACTTATTAATAATTATATCAGCGAAGAGCAAAAGCGACGGCTTTCCTTCCATTGGGCGGCTCTACCCGCTGCAGCACAACCGGTAACCGTCGCATTCAAACGGGCCGCGGCGGCGTCGGCAACAGCTAACAATCGTCATCGGCCGCAGTTCGTGTTCGCACTGCACGCGCATACGATATCATAGCCGCTCACAATTTCCGGCGGCGGCGATATTGTTGTTATATTTTATTTTATTTTTTTTGGTCGTCGACACAATAATTCACACCTACTTGGATCTCAATCACTTGCAACAACTGCACCTGCAGAGCCGGTCGTCAAGCGTCTCGTCCCGTTCGCGCCTGGTCCACGGGGCTCGTCAAACCGTTTTCGATCGAAACACACCCGCAAGTTGCCGGTGAGCACAGCTAATATTTATAATATTATATTTTTTAATTATTGTTATTGTTAATGTGATATCAATTATCGCAGTCATCATTAGCGGTAGCATAGTATTATTATACTTTGTTTGTATTATGCGTTCGCATGCAATGCCGCCGTGTTGAGAAATTATTTCTACCCATCCATACGCTTCACAAACAAATTTTGTTATTTGGCTCTATTTCCGAAACAGCCCACTTAAGTTATATACGTTTACCACAAGTATAAAAAAAAAAACTTATGAAATATTAAAAGAAACCTGGGCTTCATCATTTTTCGCTTTTCGGCTGTATATATATATATATTATGTATAGGCTATATTATAATCTTTGTTATATAATATTATGAACGGGAGGATACTAAACTAATTACTAATAATTTTAATGTACAAATATAACGTTTTAAACTTCAAATATAAATTTCAGTAATCATAAAGTTATAATATAGGCAAACAAGCGATTCATGCCACGGTGATTTGTGTATCAGGATTTTTTATACCGGTGTTTAATACGTGTATAATGTTATAATTTATATACTTAGGTATTTCCTCGAAAATAATACGGATGAAAACAGAAATGCTTCGGTCCGCTAATTAATAATTATTCTTTAAAAAATGATTTTGAAAAACATTATTTAAAAAAATGTGGTGTTGTTTTACCATCAAATAATTATTACATCTAAACATTTGCCACTCAAGCCAAATGTCCCCAATGCTTCACTTAACATCCATGTTTGCATGAAAAATCGGGGCAATGCTGTCCGATTTGACACAACTAAATATATATATTAGGTACCTATATCACCGGACATAATGTGAATAGTACTCGTACAATTATTTAGTTTAATATCTAGCAAAATTATTGTTGTCATGTTATGCTAATGTTTTTTTTCGTGTTCACACAAATCCCATTATTGTAATCGGACCAATCTTGGATTTTAATTTTTTTTATAGGCCCCAATATTGAAAGTATTTAAAATACTTACTGATCCTTTAAACCGTACAGACTTTTGTGAAACATATTGAATTATAATACTAAAAAAAATTTAGCATTTGTTACAAAATATTATCACCGTGCGTCCCTACGTATTTTGGCCGTCTGACTGGTGACGCGCGGCACAACGGCGGTAGATCGCAGTTTTGTTGTACATATTAATAGATGTCCTATATAATTTATGGCATTCCCTTGAATTCAGTCTTGAAAACCCACACAAAACGAGAAATGTAACTAAACTACCAACTATTTTAATCGAGCACTGGTGATACCTATACACCGTTTATTCTTATTCTTATTTTTATATTATTTTTGACAATAAAAGCGATACAGCTTTTAATTTTTACATCAAAATATATAATTCTAACGAATGATTTCCACATAATGGAACACCCAAATTAACTACTTTAACTAGTTTCTAACTAGTACCTACATATCCATTCCAATTACACAGACATATATGCTATATTATACTAAATATTTAACATAGGTACTTCAGTAAGTTATATATTTTGTGAGTAAATATTGCAGTTGATTTTATGATATGAATCCCGCTTTTACAGGTGCTGCATCGAAGATCGTCGTGGGTCATCATATACGTGGGCTCGGACGCTGTACAAACTGCTACTGCAATTGCTATATTGCTACTGTTTCTATAATATTGCTTAGTTTTTAGTGAGATCATAAACCTATAACTTTTTCACATCGAAATGGATCAAAAACCGCTACTAGAATCGCGACCAAACGGCGACGTTGCTAAAAGCTCGGCACCAACGATCGGCAAGTCCGGCGAGAACGGTCACGCCGACGGTATTACCGAGCCGCAGCCGTACCGTCTGTCATCGCCTTCGCCGTCGTATCTCGGGTCCACCCCGTCGCAGGCGTACCTTGGGTCCACGCCGCCGCAGCCGTTTCGCAGACGGTGCGACTCGATGACCGCCAACGAGGATGGCGACCAGAACGAGTCCAAAGTGTTGGTCATCTACACGGGCGGCACCATCGGGATGATCCGGAACGACGATAACAGTAAGAGTATAAGAAATAAATAAGAATACACGATAAATGAATGATAATATATAATAAGCTAGCTGCAGCTGGTTGAGACGTATTATGCTATTATTTAAATGGAATTATTGTAAAAACGGTCAGAACAGTTGGACGTAGGTATAATAATTGGAATCGATCTATCCTGTATCGGAGGAGTATTTAAACACTTAGACACAAATCGGCCATAAATCGAGTACTGCTTGGGCACTGACCAAATTTTTCTGAGCACAACCGGGTTTGTCCAAATGTTTTTTTTTTAAATTTAAAAAATACCTGCAATACTTTTGACATATTTGAATGTTTTGCTTAGTTTTTTTTTTTTTAGAAAATCAGGTATTTTTCTTTATACTATTGAGTCAACACAGGATTAAAAAAGGAGGGCAATATAAAATGTTGAAATTTAACGTAGGTAACTTGAACTTTTTAAATAAGTAGATAATTTTCGAAATAACCTAAGTGTTCAATATTAAAACCTACTCACTCAGCAGTATATAGCCGATGTAAAATAAAAATCATAAAAATATAATATTATAATAGCATGATGGTATAGGCGTTCTATTGACGATACCCCGGGATAATCAAGTCGCTTGGTTAATTGTGAGTATATCGTATATGATGGCCTTACTCTTGTTTCTATAGCTAAAAGTTCTGAAAGTATTCAAATATGATTTAACATGATCCGACGATCGAATCATGTTATGATATCGAAAGGCGGAATAATAAAAACACTCACTTTTCTATGTTAAACCATATTTTTAACCATAATATGTTATGTAACTCCATTTCTGGTTTTGAATATTTAATTAATTTAAGCTAATCGATTGACTTTTTAAAAATTAAATATTGGAGTGCCGGAAAACTCACAATTATTAGCGAACACGTTTCAGTAGGTGAGTATAATATATAATTATACAACATATAACGTTTTCATATCAGTTCCGGCCAAATTATAGCATTACCGTTTTGCGATTTATTTTTTTACCGTCTAATCAATAATCGTACTCACAATGCACACTTTTGAAGTGCGTTTATCCACAGAGTTCGATGCGTTCGTTAGTCACGTGACTTCAAACTTGTTCTGGCGGACGTGAAACGCAGAAATAATTATGCGCACATTGTCCGCCGTGAATTGTAGCTAGGCAGTTTAATAATACATATCATAATTTCTTAATCATCTCGCAGTTGTGAAGGCCTTGAACCGATAATTTATTAAACATTCAGGACCATCGATATTATGGTTTTAGTGGTGGCTGCGGAGAACACGTGTTCGTCCACGTGTCCCGTCCATTATAATATATTTTACACCTAGAAACGATTGCCGATCGCTAAAATTGTTACACAATCGAATGGTGTAATTAATTATAGTGATTCTCGTTTTCTTAGTTACTTATAGTATAGTTTATTGGCATACCTATTAAAATATTATGTAGGTACTTGTACCGGCACGGTAGCAACAACAACAAAGTTGTTATAAGAACGCTCTAGATTTCGCCGACCCGCGAGTGGCGACGACCTGTTACAAGTACCTACCGTGTATAAAACATAATAATATTATAAGCACTACGGGCCCGGTGGAGAGGCGTAATAACGTAATCGTCGCATAATCCTTAACCAAGTGTCATAGTATACCTAACTCTGTACAGTATTATTATTATTATTTATTCATTATATCGTGCATATTTACCAACCATGGTTTCAATATTATCGTTAGTCAACTGCAAAACGCCGTTAACTAAGCGTGAGCGGTGACGACGAAGACTGCACGGAACAGGATCGCCGTCGTATAATCGTTATTATTATTATTATTTACTATTACATGCACTTGATTACCCAACGACACAATATCACGACGCCAGCAGTGATCAGTCAACTTAACCCTGGAGTGGGGTCTGAAGATAATTTTTTTAATGCAACTTTTGTTGGCTCCCACTTTACACCCAACATTAACTTCTTGAATTTAATTAGTTATTTTTCAATTTATTGATATAAATACAAATTTAAATTCTTAAAAACAAATAATCGAAGCCCACTCTTAAGAGAGAGAGAGAGTGAGTGAGGGTTATGCTAGAAGCGGACGATCCACAATCATATACCGCACTTCAAACACATGCATTCACATTTCATAAAATACCGATATAGTTTATTAGCTGCATAAATATTAAATACACAATTATTGTATAGTGAATACTTTGAAAAACGTATGAATCTTTTATTATATTATACATATAATAACTAAGGAAATTTAATATTTGACTATAACTGTCACAGTAACTCACAAAGTGCATATGTCATTCTGACTATATATTATTAAGGTTTTGAAAATGTTATTCTGACAAGTGACAGTTAAATTTAAAAGTTAAACACTAACGTGGCTAATTTAAATGTTTTCATTTTAGATTCTGAGCGGTACGATGAGTGTATTGATTTTACAATAATATGTGTTTTCTTATTCTTTATTTTTTTTTGTGGCTATCACCTAGACTTGGGGGAGTTAAAATGCTTCGATTTTCTTCAACAGCAACTTTTCTGATAGAAAAATGAATTTAGTTGATGCATTAGGAAATTTGGTCAAAATTCCCAAAATTCCCAATAGTTTTAAAAAGCGATAGGCAAAATAAACAAAAAATTAAGGAAAGACTAATTTCCGAAAATATCAATATTCGTTTTTAGTGTAACTCTAAAAAAATGACCTTAGAGACATGGCATTTTCAGAAACAAAATATTTTGACTCGTTTTGAACTATTTATAGGCATATGAAATTTTCGATGATTATTTGTTTTTTTTTTTTACTAATGTCGATTAAAATTTTTCACTCAGTCTAAAAACTTGTAACTGTAATACAAGGTTCCTCGTAGGTTTTTATAAGTGAAAATTAAAAAAAAGTTTAGCTTAAATCCACAATCATTTTTTATGAGCGTTTGAATTTAGAATTTTAACAAAATTCGTAAAAATTATGAAAAATGGCAAATTATTTTGAGAAATTCATAAACACTTTTCTTTTTATATCTAAGATTGATACAAGATAATTCCTTATAAGTTTGTCTACCTTTATCAATAAAAAAAAAAATTTCACTGGAAAGTCAAATTAAATTTTTTCGAGTTTGAAATTGAAATTTTTACAACATTGGATGTTAACTCGATTTTGTCCTTAACTAAAAAGTCTTAAAAATGTATATACACATTTAATTTTTACAGACATTTTAAATTCAAGTTCTAATTCATATTATATCATTTATCACACATATTATTAACACAAAGAATAACGATTTTAATCATTTTGTTGTAATTCTGTTCCAAAACAGCCCAATTTTACATAAGGAGGTATACATAATATTTTTCCAGCATCACTGATAATATAAGAATAATATTATGAATAATATTAATTCAATTTACCAACTGCGGTATTAATAATAAGTAATAACAGCATAAAATATCTTAGACTGACATACCGTCTCCGATCAGAATCGTTTTTCGTGTACAATGATATCATTGAATTCAAATTTTATACCATCCATCACAGCGACCTTCTAGACAGCTAATGCACGGCTGAGCAACATCCACTCATCCGCTTTTTATCCATAAATATAGTTTGTTACAATAAATATAAGACACTGACTATTTCTGGCTAATTTTTTTATACGTTTTTATTTAGTGTTGGTGCCCACACCTAGCAACGGCAACTCCACGGATTTTCTCATGGAGCACAAGATGCGCCAGGACCACCGTTTGTACGACGCAAAGTACGCACAACACAAGTACGGGGCGTCCATGAACTGCAGCCCGCTAGTGTTGCCGTAAGTATAATTATTGTAAAAATATTCAAAGTTTATTCGGAAGTTATAGTAACTAAAATTGACTAAAAATATACACTAACCCTTTAAATATACTAAAATATAAAAATACAAATGTTGAATATAGGAACAAATTAAAAAATATATATTTACTAACACTGTTGTATATACGTACTACTACCTATGTACAAATTTTGATTTTTTTAAATAAATAAATAAAAAACGGAAAAGAAATATCTGAATATCTGATTACGTGTGGAAAACTGGTTAACCTTTGCCGATGTTCATTTATAATTATTGAACTGAAAAAAGGTTTCCGGTAGGTACCTAAAAAATATTCATAAAATATATTTTCAATATTTGTGAAATTGTATTCATAAAATAAAAACATCTATTTTGAAAACATTAAATGAATAAATATGAAATTAAACTTAAAACTTTCGATTTTTATTAAACTCATCATTCTATAAAATTTATGTCTAGCTTAGTTCGCTAAAAATGGAGGCCTGAGGGTGGGTATATAAGAAAATAATATCCTACTCCTACAACTCCGAGCTTTAACAATGTACTTTAAATCAAAGATGACAAATATAAAACGATTGTATAGGTATTAATTTATGTGATATGGTTTCATCAAATTCTCACTGACAATAATAATATCATATGCAAGGTTTTGCTGTTACCTTAGATTATGTACCATAATATAATATGTATATTACATTATTACGGATATATGAATATGGATGTACCGTACATATTACATTCATACATTGACTAAAGTTTAAAGGAAAATTATTATTTACATTTACATTTAACATTTTTCTCTTATAAAATATGCATAGGTACAATGTTTTTTGTCCGAATAAATATTTTGTTAGTTTTCAAAAAATGTTCTTATAGGTGAACAATTATGATCCAATGGAGTTCATATTGGTACATAATATTATAATACTTACAGGTTTATAGACGTCGTAGATACACGGGTTCTTTACGGGTGTCTTTGTGATTACTGATTAACCTTTGACAATAATAATTACACTCTCCTGACTAAAAAAACCTGCATAGCAATGAATGAATGATAAATAGCCAAGTGTAAATTGAGTTTAACCATAAAATAACATATCGATCATCGTCATGTTTTTGCGCGTTCACAGCATGGTCAAGGGATTCCGACGGATCGTTTACTCGGTGTACCAATACCCAGAGCTGTTAGACTCAAGCAACATGTGCATGCGTGATTGGCGGAGCATTGCTGAAGACATATGGGTACGTTTATAATGTGTATATTATGATATATATATATAGTACATATCATTAATCATTCGTTTTAATAACTTGGTCTCACGGTTTATGGGTTGATGGCTAAAACTTGAGTGTGAATACTAAATAGTGACTCGTGAGAAAGTATGTTTTTCCGCCAGAAATGCAATACACCGCGGTCGATCACGTGTCGATTCGGATCCCAGCAGGGGATCTATTCCTCGGGGAAATCGAAAACAGATGTTCGGTTGGCAAGGGGCGAAGTAGGTACAAATCTCGACATTTCCGAGCAGCCGTTTTCATCTGACTATTGTACACATAATGTATTACATTAAATTATATGTATTATTATGTTCACGATTTTCAAACGTGTTCAACGAGGAACTTCTTATATTTTGAATGAAACGTGTTGCATGCATCGTCTGCTGCTGGGATCGTCCACGCTCGGTGTCCGTTATATTACAGTCTCACTGAGTCACCGTAAAAGGCAGGCACTGTTCTATTAATATGAGTGCCTAATATTTTAGTAGGATACTTAAATCGGTCAGAAGGATATACAAAAAATTCATTAGACTCGACGAATCCGGCGAAATAAATTAGAGCTATGATATCCTTTAGACTAATATACCACCGTTATTAAGTTAACAATATACCTATGTATAATATTGTGTTCAGGACTTTTTTTGACTGTAGTACTAGAGTAGATATTAATATCAAAGCATTTCGATACTGACATTTTAATAGTCCCGCCAAATAATATCGGAAATAATACTTTTTCATCTTGATTATTATATCTCTCCGAGGTTAGCATTGACGCAATTAGAATCACATTTTACTTATAATAGGGGGCGGGAGGCTCTCTATAAATCCATGAAAATGCAATCTGTGAAAATGTATGTGGTTTATGTCTAGTGTCTACACCCCGCGAATCAATGACTTCTATAATAGTACACAATTTTATTTTCACAATATTTGTGGTGCCTTGGCCTTCTCGCCCATCAATCATCTTACACCGTCATCTTATTTTTCAGGGCCTTAGGTAAAAGGCATTTATCATCATGATATTAGACATGCTTAACACCATGAAATATATGTATCAACACTATTAACACATATATTGTTGATCTATTTTGAAAACAGACACTTAAATGCTGCGTGGGAGATGTATAATGTCAACGAAATTTTTTTGGAGTACAATATTTTTGTTATTATTATTATACTGTAATGTATTTCAGCAAGCCTACGAACTGTACGACGGATTCGTCGTGTTACACGGCACCGATACGTTGGCGTACACTGCGTCCGCGCTGTCGTTCATGTTTGAGAACCTCGGCAAGACCATCATCATTACGGGTGCTCAAGTAATAAATTATAATTATTATAATTACTATATAAATATCGAAAATCTTATGAACTATGTCCCTAGTCATATATTTATATCCTCAAATATCTGTGACTGCTGCAGCTTCTCCCCTCGGCACCAATAGCTATGTATATATATATATATATAATATATATATATATATATATTCGTAAACCATTGTAGCTTCGCCAACCCCTGACTCCAAACATAATTTATATCCACATAAATTTTTTTACTTATTAATTTATATAAAACCCATGATCTGTGAGTGACTCTACCTCATAAGTTATATGGATAAATAATTGATGTTTATATAGGTTTGAACAAAATATTAAAAATGGTATGGGTACCAACTCAACGATAAAATATATTAATATATACCTAAGTAACACATGATATACATTATAAACACATGGCCGTTGAATGATATAATTTATAACACATAAATAGACAAACAGATGTTTATTCCGTGCACATGTTGTATAGATAATGATTTATCGTCACTTTGTTGCTGTCACTTTCGGTCGCACAGATAAATCGTAGATGTCGTTTAATTGTCACAAATCACCGCAGCTAGTGGATTAGTGGATCTATGGGGTTCAGCTCTCTAAATTATAAATTTAGCCTCACTCCTCAATTATTTGAATTAAACATACAGTTTTGTACAGTTATTATTACATTCCTCAGATTATTTTTTAGGCGTTTTTTGGATCCCACAGAATTCTAATCCCGTCAATGTACTTAACCAATATTGGTGGTGTGCCTGCAAAGAGGATATCGTATAATGTGATATTACGATGTTGTTTGTTTACGGGTGGTTTGTTGTATTTATTTAGCTGCCGGTGTTCGACTTGCGAAGCGACGGAAGTGACAACTTCGTCACCAGTTTGCTGATGGCCGGTAACTATTGCATTCCCGAGGTGACGATTCTGTTCCATAACAAACTTTTGCGCGGCAACCGCACTGTCAAGGTGGACTGCGAGAGCTTCGCTGCGTTCGACTCACCAAACTTGGCGCCGCTGGCCGTCATCGGGATCGACATCAATGGTACGTGAGATAATATCTCAAATACATTATCCAATACTGATTACTTGTAACCCCCATGTTTTCACATACCAACATGGTATTTACTGTTATAAATCTTGTGGACTATTAAGTCAGTTATATCTTTTATTAACGCTTAAGTCTTAAGAGGACGTTAAGCACACAAGTATGTGTACTATCCATCTTACAAAACTAAAACATAGCATATTTGAGTTCAGCATTTGTTTGTTCATTTTATTCATTCACCAATTGTGTGTTGGCAGAATTAATTTATTATACATTCTGTAGGTAAGAAAATTATCTAATGCATCTCATAGGCTTTTATTGATAATCTCATTTTAAAGCGAGTTATTAGTTATAAGAATGTAAAATAAAATAATTTTAAAATGGTCATAACTTATTAAAAAATGTAATATCAATAAAATCTTAAGATATCCTAGAGAATATTCATATCTCAAAGTGTTTTGATAGGACCAATTACTATATATTACTCTAATATAAATTTAACACAAGCAAAACTTTACATAAATATATTCTGCCTTAAAATATGAAAACTAGAATTAGAGAAGGGGGAGTTTTCGCCCTTAAAATCTCAATATGATATATTTAATATAGTTCAAAATTAGATTATTGTTAAAATTTTAACTGTACTTACAAGTACTTCAAATCGTATAAAAACATTTTTGTTCCTCAAAAACACAACAATTGTTTGAGCTAATGAATGTTGTGCGTTGCTCTGCAAATGAACCTCGGCGTGGGCGCAATTAATTATCTGGCCATGGTGTAAGACAAACTATTTTCGACCCATGAAATGTTGTCTCGTCACTCGACCGTTTGGGTTAAAATAATGATTACTACAACGTGATGTTTAAGGAACATACAGTTATTTCAACGATTCTGTGTAAAACAGATTATTTTTTTTTAAGAATCAATACACTATTATTCTATTATACACTCACAAAATATTACATTTGTCCATGGGGTTGGAACCGCAATCACATACAATGGAGCATTTCTCTTGCAGGCTCCTCTCTTAACTGGCGACCGTGCACAGCAGGCGTCAGCCACAAATATCATAATAATAACAATTCGAATACATTGAATCTATAACTAATCTGTTTGTTTTATACTTATGTTTAATGATCCATCGTTATTATTTCAATATCATCGCCGTTCGTGTGTTGGTACTGCAGTGTCGTTTAGACAGATCTTTCGGCCGAGGTCCATCGAAAAGTTCACAGTTCACCTACAGCTGGATGAGAACGTCAGTTTGCTGCGAATTTTCCCCAACATTACAGCCGATACGGTAGGCAATAGTTATAATATTTATGAAATATATTGTTACGATATCATCGCCCTCGCCGTGCAAAAAAGTGGTCATAAAAAGCGATACTATAAGTATACCTACATTGGTGCCACTCGGTAAACCTAGTTAAAGCGTTAAAAACGGTTTATAGATGTTCAATAAAAAAGTATAAATAATCAAGACGTATTGATATATACGTAATAATAATTAATATATAATTTAATTCACTCGGACACTTATTCCAACTATTGGCTACTTTTTGCAATTCGTCGAAGCATATTTGATCGTATTTTATTGACGTCATCTCGATGACTTTGCCTCGTGCAGACGTCTTCTTCGAAGCCCTCGGGCTGACAATGTTATTTAAGACAGTGATAATATTATGTTATATAATAACGCTATACCGGGTGTGGGGTGACACAGGTACGTACGTTCCTGCAGCCACCCATCCGAGGTGTGGTGCTCCAAACATATGGAGCTGGAAACTTGCCGGGCAACCGCTCCGACATTATGGCCGAGCTGAAGGCCGCCACCGATCGAGGCGTCATCGTGTTCAACTGCAGTCAGTGCTTCAAGGGATCGGTAACGGCTGTATACCAAACCGGGCATGTATGTGCATATAATATTATTGATTTATTTTAATATTTAGCCGGGAGGCACATTACAATAGTGGATTAGTCTAAGTGTCGCCTACATCCAAAATTTGAAAACGGCAACTTTACTGATCACTGTCTCTGTTTATTTTGTATGCACATACAAACAGGTGCTGAACCAGGTTGGTGTCATATCGGGCAACGACATCACTCCCGAGGCGGCACTCGCCAAACTCTCGTACGTCCTATCGAAGGACGACTGGGACCTGAGCACCAAGCGGATGGTAAGTAATAAGCACACACAAACACAAACGTTCGTCCTTATTCGTATTCTGAATTCTTATGTCTACTATATTAATATATAAATATGAAAATGTGTTCGCATAATATGTAGGGGGATCTTTGTAACTACTGAATCGATTCTAAAAATATTATGACATTAATAGAAAGCTTATATACCATTCCTGAGTAACAAATTTGTACATGCTGACCGATCCGCCATGCGTTGTTTAAGATTGTTTTTTTTTCAATAACATTCAATTTATTGTTTATTATTTAAACTTAAAACAAAGAGCAATGTCCATATATCATGTATGTAGCATTATACACTCATCTAAAAACACTAAACCGATTTTGAAGATAGTTTCAGAGATTGTTCTTTGAGTTATCAGAAAAGTTTAAAGAGTAGTTCGATAGTTCTCTGATCGGTCGAATTAGTTCACAGAGCTAGGTACACCGATATATTGTGACATATTTTATGTTTGTTCATTTTTTTCTGGGCAAAGTTGGGTGCAGCTTGTATATAATATGTAATTACCATTGTAAAATGATGTAGATGCTTGGAGCAAATCTGAGGGGTGAGATGAGCGGTGGACCTCCAAAACCACCACGGAAAAACCGAGCCGCGGACGAGTGGGACCTAGTGGACGCCGTGGCCCGCACCCTATTGCACGTGAACGGATCTCAAGAGTTGACAGCTCTCGGAGGCGTCCTGTTTCCCGCAATGCTGGGAAACGCCGTCGCTCGTTCCGACTTGAACAAACTGGACGAACTCAAAGGCTTCGTGAGTAGTTACTACTTTATTATTCTAAATATTTATCATTATCAATTTATAATTATTGTTATTGTTATCTTGTGAAATCCATATGTGTGAGTTATTTGATTAATTATTTAAACTATAAATTCATAATGTGAAACTGTTGTATAGGGGTTGTTCCGCCCATTAATAAATAAATATATAAATTAAACCATAAATACACATATAGCATATACACTCAGAAACTGATCTTATTCCTCTATCGCAGTGCTGTTTATATAACGTAACCTATATGGCTATACATCGTAATATGCAGAGTGGCACAACGTGTATATTTAATTTTCTCCTTGTTTAACTAACACGTAAAAACGGAAAATCATAGTAATCCACCCTGTATATCAGATGCTATCCAACCCATTTACTGTATAGATTGTCAATATGTGTCTGCTTGTGGTAGGTTTACATAGTATTCCGTACGTAAGGCTGAAAGCTGGTAGTGCTCGTGAAAATATCCGGAAAAACCTAATCGATTCTCACCGCCATTGCTAACCACAAGCTCATCTATTTGGAACAATCTTTTTGTGCTGCCTAATGTGTATCGATTTCAAAATGTTTCGCTAAACGTTTTTCAGGGAGCTGACTTTTCCGCACAAAACGCCGACGGTCGTACAGCCTTGCACTTAGCGTGCGCCTTGGGAGACGTCCGCATCGTCCGGTACCTGTTGTTAAATGGAGCCAGCGTACACATCAAAGACCAGTAAGTGTATTAAACGCTTGTCCCCGCAGTCCAAAAAAAAAAAAAAATAGAAAACTCTATTTCGTATTGTAATTTATTAACAAAGAACTATCAAAGCTCTTCCTTGTGTAACCACTAAACCTCCCTCGACCTACACCAATTATATCACTGAGGCGGGATTGAGACGAAATAATAGTATAGAATAGATTCTAAATATTATTATAGTTGTTTAAAAATGTTTTGCGTTTTACTCGTGTTTTAGATTCGACAGGACGCCGTTGATCGACGCCGTCGAAAACGACCGAAATGATGTGGTGGCGCTGTTGCGAAGGTGCGGTGCCCATCTCAACTCGCCCGCCAAGCACGTCGGTCAACAGCTGTGCAAGTGAGTGTTCTTATAGACATATTTGAGTGCAATAGGTACTTCTATGGCTTAAAATAACCGTAATTGTTGACCAATATTTCCTCCAAGTTCCATAAAACAATAAATTATTTAATGGTTCGCTAAATTACTAAAATAGGTACAGTAGACCAATCGTGGGCCACTGAATCAAGTAATTATAGCTGCTCACTATTGATTCATTAAGTGTTCAGTGATTGTTCGTGCTGATCGATCTGCGATTGTATATATATGAGCTTATTAATTTTATTTAAATGCGTATGCAGCTTTTAATCTAATCTTAAAATAAATAGATATTTTTTTACATGAAAAATCCGATCTGACGATAAGGACAGATAACACAAATAGCATTTTAAAAGGACTGACCATAGTTTTTTCAATGATATCTGGTTTCATGTTTACTATTGTGCCATGCTATTGTGTTGTTATTAATCTCGTTGATTCCAACAGTGCCGCGGCCAAGGGAAACTTGCAGAGGCTGAAATCTTACGCCGCCGCCGGAGCCGACCCATCTTCTGCTAAGGACATGTACGGCAGAACACCATTGCACGCAGTACGTATTATATTATTACCGTCAACAGTAAGCTATTTTTATCGTAGTCGTTTTCGTTTTTGATATTATCATAGTCGTGTTGTACGCTATAGAATATAGTATATAATAATTTAAATGGAGATTAGAATAATCGTAATTTGTATTTCTTGAGTTTCTGTATATATCTTATCGTTTCAGTAATGACCTGCTCGGCTTTTTTGAAAATATGAGAGATATGTGTTTTTGACTATTCTCAGACTACGTCAGAAGTTGTACCTTGACAAAAATAAGCCACGGGGGGGGGGGGGGGGTTACACGATCGAGCCATTTTTATGTTTTTATATTTGAGAATATATAACACGGTTGTGGCCAAAATTAATGTAATTTTATATTGTTGGCTTATAGTTTAAGAAACACATCTTTGGTATACGTATATACCAATAGGTATATACAATTTATACGACCAGTGGATACTATACATATGGCGACCACGGGTCTGTAAATAATATTTTATGACTATAATAACTGATAATTTGAAGTGGCTATGTTTATGAACTCAGTTTATGTTTGTATTAATAATAGAACAATTGCATTGTAAATCCAACAATATAAAATATTTGTTTAAATATTTGAGTTTGCTCAAATATAAAAGATGAAAAGTGCTCAATCGTGTTGCGCCAGGTATGACACGCTCATCCGCCCTAGAGCACACACCCTCAGATCGTTTTATCAAATACCTGTCGTCACTCGTCATGTAGTCATGGTCGTAAAAAAATTCTTTCACTATACACCATAAATACTTAACAAGCAATAGGTAATAGCAATCTACCCAGGTAATAATTGAAATATCTTGCTAATATATTTAGCACGCAGTTAGTACGTATTTTGCACAACTAGTCCCGAGCCCCTAGCCGAATATTTGGATTTCCAAAATTTTTCCTCGACGATGGATAAATATTGCAAAAATTTAATTTACAATACCGGTGAATCTGGATACACACGTCGCTGTAGACCCTCTGAATTTGAACCCTCAGCCGAATCCGTGTGCATTTTGAAATATGTCGTGCTGATTCTGGCTAATTATATGTTAATAATAAAAAATTGCATACACAATCTTTTGTGGCTGTCCGAGCTAGTGTTTTCCCATCTATATGGCCCACCTGGCAGGATATATGAGAGTCTAAAAATGGCGGGTCACCACCGTATCGAAATTTTTGCTGGGAAACACTGGACTCTATGAGCAGGTAATACACAAAATTACTTTTTCCGCACAGGCCGCGCTCACCAACCAAACGGAAGTGGTCGAGTACTTGTTGTCGCTGCACTCGGCCGTCTTCGCCCTCGGGCACGTGGAAGCCGGACCTCCGGCCGACATGCTGGGCGTGACTCCGGTGGACGTTGCTCGGGCTGCCGGTTACGCTGTCCTCGCCGAACAGCTCCAGCAGCACTTCAAAAACTGCAGCGGACGCGAGCAAAAGAATTCGCGACAGCAGAATGGCGGCGGAGCGGAGCACAAAGTGGAGGCGTAGCCCTGCAACCCCTTAAATATAATAAGACCTAACACGGGACTGCTGCATCGACGTAATTCACCTGTACGATTATTATTATTATTATTATTATTATTCCTACCACTATATTATTATTATAATTATTATTATTTTGTAAAATTTCGTCGTAAAGCAAAGCGTTACGGCGCGCGTTATAATATTATAATGTTTTCCGTATTAGGCAAATAATATTACATTATTATTATTATTGACATCGCATAATGGAGCCCGCAGAGGTTTCGACCTAAGTTAGGTCTGGGGCGATGGCCTTTTTTTTTTGACCACCTCGTCCCGTTTGCTCACTGACTCTCTCTCTCTCTCTCTCTCTCTCTCTCTCATATTATGTGACCTTATTTTAAGCTCATATTTCTCGAACCTCCGCATCGACTTTTGTACCGATGTAGTTAATAATCACCGATGTAGTATAAAAACAAGTATATCTTTATTATAATAATATTATGTTATGTCAATTTAAACGATTTTTGATGTTTTGAATAAAAAATTTTTCGTTTATATTTTTATGTACTCGTCGAATGTCTTTTTTATGTGAAAATATAACACAAATGCGGCCCTTAAGTCCCGTCATAATTTGTAAAATATACATGAAAGATGAAATGTATACTCGAAAAATCTCCGTTACATCTTGAGGACGGCCGTCAATCGAATAAAATCGTCGTCTAACGTCTTCACTTTTGTGCCAGTGCCCAGTAGTGAGCATCTATGAGCATGGTGCACGAACGAATATTTATCATATATATATAATCATATTATAGTTATGTTTTATAGTTGAAATAATTATTCATAGTTTGAACCTATTAATCATTGATAGAACAATATGTTTTGTCTGCAAAGATTTATGTTTTTGAATACCTACCTATATGCAGTATTCACACGCGACACGCGTGTATAAATTCACGTTTTTAGATTCTTTTGAAGCACTCGTGTGTCTTATTTGCATTAAGAATTGTTCAAATGAATCGGTTTGATTATATTTATAAACTCTAGATGGTGATCAAGGGATTTAGCCAAAAAAGTCTGAGGCACCTAATATAAACAAGACGACCAGATCCACAAGACATCATACAAACTATAAGTGAACAAATAGAGCTTTGACGTACTACATTAACTGCGCAGGGTAGAAAAAGTTATAAAATACGTCTTGTACGAGACCGTGTTGTTAATATTAATTGTTATGTGTGTGTGTGTGCGAATTGTACATTTAATATTTATTGCCATTACTTTTTGTATATGCCTTCATTACATATTATTGTTGTGCCCATACTATATAATGTACAATGTCAATTGGGTGGGTCTGAATTAATTTCGATGTATATCGTTTGGCCGTTCCTATTTACGTTTAATATGCACAATATAATATATTATATTATTATGTAAATTCAAAACTGGATATTATATCGCTGTACAGCCGCGTGTTTTTAAACAGATATGGATTTTCAGACTAACCCATGTGTTATTATAATATACATTTCCGTCCATAATACGTTTGTTATGACACGGACACTAGTGATAACATAAATTATTATAGTGTAGGTATGTAATACACTTATGTAATACACCTTTATCGGTATGTAGACCATGTAGTATAATATGTAAGTAACAACCTACGTCATTCTCTCTACACATTATCTCATTCTCGCGCGAGGTATACGATGTATAATATTACTAAGTATATTGTGTACTTCGATCGTCATTATGTATAGGTAGGTTAAGCGTACGTACAGGCAGATCTGTTCAACGTAAGGCTCGCGTCTTATGGTGTGCATCGTCTAATGATGAATGTTAAACGGATCACTCCGTATGATATACATTGTACATAATATATGAAATACATTATATATATACACCCAACGGCTAGACTTCCCTACGCAGACTAGCTTACCTATATGTGTATACACCAGTAGATAGGCAATTAAGATGATAATAAATCAATTATCTATTAGTATATTACAATACAGCTCTATACATTACTTATATATACATAAATATGTATTTACCATAGTCCCGATGGCGTTTTTATCACGATTTCGGTTGACTTGTCGAACAAATGGTCCGATAAATCGTATAATAGTAGTGACCTGCAGATATTACACATGCTTCCCATTATTATATACAACATTAATGGAAAATAGTAATAAATCACAACATAAAATTATGTCGATCCGGTTTTCAACGATAAGTACCCATGTACGTATACCTACTGTGGCTACCAATAAATTCGTCTGACGGACACGGCGAAATCAGCCATAATATAAATATATGTATAATAACATCGCGTACTCGATTTATTGTTGTATGTAGATTGGAGGTACCTATAAAGAGACTGTACCTACGTCGTTTTTAAAATTTAATGAGAAGAATAGATTTTTTAAAAAAAGTCCAATTTTAAACAAATGGGTAGGTAATTTATATATTATCATATATTATACCGTCACCGATTATGCAGGCGACTCTCGAGGGAGGGTATGAAGTTATGACATGTAAAAATATTATAATGAGTGGTTTTTATGATGTAGCTCAGCAGACTCGACCTTAGTAATAACTTACTTACCGGTCTTGCCGGTTTCGTGTATATAGGTACGATCATCGACGATCATTTTTGTACGAGTCAAATTAATATTTTAATTATTACGAAAAGCGAACAAACAAATTTTTCTGAAATACAACAGTGGTGACTGGTAAAAGTCAATACTTAGCTGGTACCTGTGTATTCTACCGGGGGTTTTCATTTCAGTAGCAGGGAACCAAACATATTTCATTTAAAAACACATTTTAAAAATAATGCCGATAAAAATTCGACTGGTTAAAAGTAGAATTCAGGTAGAAATGTTTCCTGCAATAATGTATACCATGACTATTAATCAAAATAATTAAGATTCTGTTGTATTGGTGTATAGATATATATAATATTATAATATATTTTATGATTTATCTTTTACGGTTTTGTGTGATTTTTGTTGTATTCAAATTTCAAAGGTGACATTTGAGAGACATTTATAGTTATACGTGATACTCGTTTTAAGATTTATATGTTTTAAATTTGTATTTAATTAGAATATAAAATTTTTATTTTTAAGATCGATTTTTCATTTTGTTTTTTTTTTTTTAGAGAAGTTTATGATTTTTAGGGCATTTAACACTTTAATTTTAATTTAGTATTTTTAATTAAAAAAGTATCATTTGAACGTTCAAATATCAATAGAAATCAATAGATTTAATTAATCGAATATTATCAATCGTAATTTTTTGAACTGATCCGTACGACATAATCATCGATTATCGATATAGGTAATGAATGGCAACGGAAAATGAAATGAAATCTTTTTTTCTGATTAAAAGTACAGGAAAAAATTTTGAATTTCTATTGTCCTTAAAACTTGAATTTAAATTTAAATTTATTAAAACATATTTTCGGTTCAAATTTTGTTTAAAATAAATAAAATTATGTCCCTTATATATATGCGTTTTTTTAAAAATATTAGAGTATAAAAGCTTTTTTTAAATTATTTCATTTCCAGACCTAGTTATTGCATAACATTATCATTAAATATAAATTCATTATTAATAATTATTTTAATTTTGGTAAATCCTTTAAAGACTATATTGGTATACGAATTTATTGTATTTCGGATTACCTACCTAATTATAAAATTGTACTTTCCTCAATCAACAAACCACAATAATTATTGATTTATGAGTACCTATATATGATGACTACAATGTCTATCAAACAGTACTTTGAAACTTATGAAATAAATGTTTACGCCTAGTGGATACACGTGTTTCGATTGCGACTTTGTGCGCAGTTTAATGTTTTTTTTCGAATAAACCATAATATTATTATGAGTACAATAAATGATGAGTGACGTGATGAATAAAATAAAGCATTAATTTGTGTGAACGCTAAATATATTTCATTTCTAGAAAATCATTCAAAAATAATATACCAATATCTTGGATGTGTTTCAAAAAAACACGAAAGTCAAACATAAAATTAAAATGAAATATTAGAACGTGCATATAACCAGTTATCATAACCATATGATAGATAAGTACCTAAGAATTCTTTAATTTTCAAATTCACCAAAATCAAGTATAGTCGTCTAGAAAACGAACTCTATGATAGGCCAACAAAACTAATTCAAAGGAATTATCTGCAAATGAAGTATCAACGCTGGCCAGAAACATATGCATCGAACTTTTGTCGAAGGAAGATGTCCAAAGCAATCAAAGGCTAAAAGTTCCTTTTAGTCGATGACTTGTAAAATAATTTATTAGTTTTTTCAACAAATAGTAATTTAAAGTTATACTAAGTCAAGTTGACACAATACCTACTTTTCAGTGGAAGTTAAAAAAGTTGCCTAAACTGTGCACACAATATTCATTTATTCATACACTCACTTCATAATTTATATATTATCAAATGGCAGTTACATGTACCTACCTACCAATATAATATTGTTCTTCTTACTCATTTATATAATTTGAAATTTAACAATATATTTAATTCTGCTCGTCCAAAATCCAAATATCTACAAATTTATGGGGGGGGGGGAGCTAAGTAGGGCTCTGAATAGAATTTTCTATATTAATGTGGTATAATTTAGTTATTATTTGTTATTTATAGTGATTTGAAATTTGAAATATTGTTTCTATAAATGTCTATAAAAAAATGTATGATCAGTCGAAAAGCTTGAAAATCGAATACAAGGTTAACACAATATTTACTAACACACTAATACATTAGTTGTTGGTCTTGGAAGTAAAAAAAAAAAGTTTGGTGTAAACCCTCAGTAATTTTTTATGATCGAATTTAGAATTTGTACACAGTTTTTAAATTTACAAATTATTTTGTATTTTATTTATTTATTTAATCGTTTAAATTTTGAACATACAACATACAATGTATAAAAAAAATTAATTTTTCCGTATACCTAAGGTTTTAAAATGTAAAACAATAGAAGGTTAGAATAAGAATATTATTTTTAAAAGGTAAGTGTAATCGTAATACCTATAAATATAATATTATTATATATGAGCTTTCGAAGTTTAAATTTTGACAAACTTGGTTATTCACTCGTAAAATCACAATGTATCATCAAACGATTTGAGTATTGTTTCAATGTCATTTAAAGACTATAGTCTATAGGTTAGATATCTTGAAACATACCACTGTTACTTGTATTACATCATTTTTTATATTCAATAATATCTTAAAAGCAAATATAATGTAATAAACAGTAAATAAAACATAATTCGGAGTACTTATATAATAATGGACGTTCATCGCTCAGAATATTTTTTTATGTGCAAAGTTTTCGATTTATCGTTAAATTTAACACACCCGTTACAGCTACCTGCCGATTGACACCAACTAACAATAAAAATATTAAAAAATTATTTACAGTATGATTACGATAATAATGGTAAATAAACAGTGGTTAGTCACTTCCAATGGCCGTGCGGAAGTGAGAGTTCGATAATAGAAAATTAGTCAGTATAATATATTAACATTGTAAGCTAAACAAATACATATGCAAATTAAGTATTTTTAAATTTTAATATAGAAAACAAACAATATATACAAACGAATAAATACAAATTGGTATGTATTAATGCCATATTATAAGTGACGTTCGCGAAAGACACATGAATATAAAATAAGACATAGTGGTTGCACATTTTAAGTGTTTGTTATTTTGAGCTTTTGACCAGTGACCACGCGTTCTGTTTTGTACTGCTAGGATTGTCCAAACGTTTTTTTTTCAGGACCATTCTATCCGTATTTTGTCACCTCGATTCCGATAATTCCGTATTAATTCTTATTAGGTGATATTTAATAATATGTACATAGTACGTCATATTATTATATAGTTATAGTCACTAATAGCTATAGTTATATATAGCAGGGGTGGCCAACCGGTCGACCGCGACACCCTTTCGCATTTTCTTAAATTTTTGAACGATTTGTGTATCTTTGTATATCCCACGAATATAAAAATTAGATTTAGAAAAAGACAATAAATAACTATGAAAAACAAGATTATACACTGATATATATTATAATAATTTGTAATCAAATATATTAAAATACGTGAAGTGCCATAGTGTTAAACTGTGAATTTATATTGTAAATAAAAAGTAATAAAATAAGTGTAACACGCCTGTACATATAATATATTTTTTGTTTATTGACAACCTTTTTTTTTTTTTTGGTCGATCGCAGGTCTATCAAAGTTGGCCACCCCTGATATATAGTATACAGGTTGATCCCGTGCACCTCGTTGCCCGTTGAAAATGCCAAATCTACACACGAGACACTCGCTTGTTATAATGCGAGCAATATAATATTATCAGGTAGGATATTATATTATATTATGACGTTATACTATTATTACATCTTGCCCCCACGCAAGGTAAATACTCTATATGAATAATATTTTTTATTTTTATTTTGACCGTGAATACGCCGATGAGCGGCTGTAAGTGCAATTCAACCATCTTAGCAATCATTTTTGTGAAAATTCGATCGGTAATTAGTTATTTTTTACCAATAACTAATGTAACACCATTGATTATAAACACTAATAATAGGTATCCAGATAGAATTAATTGTTTTTTTTGTTTGCTAAACTTAATAATTATAATAATTGTTTATTACTCCACATCGATACCGACCGGCCTAGAAGCATCTGTGGTTGTCGAGTTTGATTGTTATTTATTTTCAGCCGGCCACTATTTCTTACTAAAAATAAGGTATAGGTATACAATTTACACTTTTATTTCAATTCATAATAACTATGTAATTATTTATCGACTTTATCGGACTAAATGTAGATGTCTTCTTTAATTTTAAAAAAACTGCACGACGATTGAAAATAAGTAGTTTGGAAGTTTATCCCGAACAAAAGAAAGCGACTTCATTTTATATAGTAGTATATAGACATTGGCGCAAATAGGGAGGAAGGGTTACTTAGTCCCCCCAAATTTCTGTCAAGCCC